>NC_071388.1:103673392-103974336 GCF_022682495.2 Desmodus rotundus
CCTTCTCCCACCCCCCGCGGGCCGTGCGTCACTTCCTGCCTCACGTACACCTAAGGTGGCGCTCTGTGTGTGGAGCGCCCGGGGCGAAGGGTGCCGGAGCACCCGGACGTCGGCCCGCCTCCAGAGCGAGGGGAGGTTCCGGGGCGGAACAGGGTGTCGGGAAAGGCAAGGCTTCAAGTGGCGGGGACTGGGGGAAGCGCGTGATTGGCACGGTCTTTCACTCTGCCGCTCTCTGCCGGGGTGCGGCCCACAGTTTAGCAACCTGGACCCTTCAGTCTAACCTTGACTGATCACCAGGCCTTGCAGAGCAAGGTCAAAGTTGTTAGCATTTACTCCTAAAGATTGAATTCTTACAATGAAATAATCCCTTTAAAGCGTGTGTCCTTGATGAAATTATTGTACATAGATATTTTGCAGTCTTAGAAATATTTAGGATAAACAAAAAGGAAAAATAATAAAAGCAAGATGCAAATTTGTACTTAGGATGTGGAAAAGCTGCACGTGAACCAAGGCTGGCAGTGCTTCACCTAATATTTAATGCATGAGGGGATGGAAGGGAAAACAGAAAAAGTGATTCTTAGAATGATAGAATTGTACATGAACTTTCATGTTCATTGTCATTATTATAGGATTGTGCAATGCATAATAAATGAAATTGAATTCTTTTCATTTTTTAGACCTTTTCCAAACTTTCACACCCTCTCCCTGCCTCTGATCTGTAACAAAAGTCCAGTGAGGGAGATTAGACAAATTTACAAACAGCTACAAGGAGGGGGCGGGGGGGGGGGGGGGTCGTGAAACCAACCGGAGCTATAAAACGGCTATAAATAAAGCCTGTACAAGATTAGAGCTCTGAGGGGTGTAGAAACAATCCTTTAAAATGCAAATCAATTTACGCTCTTGCTCTTCCCTTAATGCGGCGTTAAAAAAGAGGAAGTACTTGGGGTCCACCCACCGCCTTTCCCTTTACCCCGTTCCATAAAATCACTCCCAACGGAGAACTCTTTTAAAAACTTATAAGCAGAAGCATCTCTGCACCTTAGTGGATGAACACAGGAAAAAGTTAAAAGCGAGGAATAGGATGGATATGGATTAGCTGTAGAGGGGCAGCCTTGAAATTAAGACAATAGGCCTGTTGGGTCTCCTCACTCTTTCCTAGACATTAAAAAAACAAAACACGGCTCTGGCTGCTCAGTGGATTGAGTGTGGGCCTGCGAAGCAAGGCGGGTATCTGGTTCCATTCCCAGTTGGGACACATGCCTGGGCTGCGGACTGGTTCGGGTAGGAGGCCAGTGAGAGGCAACCACACATTGAAGTTTCTCTCCCTCTCTTTCTCCCTCCCGTCCCCTCTAAAAAGAAATAAAGTCTAAAAAAAACCAAAACAAATTAAAAACATTGCTGGTATCCTGGTGAAAATCTTAAACCATGTGGAAAAACAGGAGCCTTAGGAGATGGAGGTCAGGACAGAATCTGTGAAAACCCAAATTTAAAAAATGTACATTTACTAAAATGAAACAATAAACAGGAAGGACACCACCTTAAAGAGTGTGTCGATTATGTTTTTATTTTCGTGCTTTTAGTAGTACTAGCACTAGCGGACACTAAGCAATTAAATTCCCTTTACAATCTCTTTCTCCCTAGAAGCTTCGCAGGATCTCCCTCCTCTTCAATTTCAGGTAGATGAAAATAAATTTGTCTTGCTTTGTGCTGAATCTATACATACTGAAAGGTAATTTTGCTTTTCTGGCATTCCATACAAATGTTCCATTAAACAGAAAACCACAGGCCCCAAATCTCATCATTTGTGCTAAAAGCCCATGATACCAAACCTAGATTTAATGCTTGATCTCATTACGGTTTCAACCTCTCCCAGATATGTAATCTTAATCAACCAGTCTGAAATTATCCACTGGTAAGGTAATTTGTCACATGGGCCCTCTTCATTACCCCCCAACCCCATAGAAAGAAGAGGCAATCTACATGCTATAAAAACATCCCATTCTTTTTCCCCTGAAAAAAAAAAAAAATCTCTCATTCCAAAATATCTTTTTTTTAATTTTTTTAAATTTTATTTTTAATTTTAGAGAGAGAAAACAGTGGCAGGGGGTGGGGGCTGGTCAGAGAAAGAGGGAGAGAAACATTGATTGGTTGCCTTCCAACTGAGGGCGAACCTGCAACCCAAACCTGACCAGGAACTGGGCTACCTTTTGGTTTGTGAGATGACACCCAACCAACTGATTAAAGAGTTCAAAGGCTTTACTTTTTTAATCTGATTTTGGTTGTCATTGTTGCACTATTATGTAGCCCTAGCTCCTGCTTCTGAATGACTCCCGTTGTCATGGTTGCAAAAAAGTAAGTTTCTGGTAACCTCTATTTAAACTATAACTGAAATGGATATTATTCAATTTCCAACTTTCCACAGACTGTTTCATAGACTTCCCTTACACTGGAACTAAAATTTCTGCAGTTCTTTCAAAACGGTACACAGAAAAAATTTTCATGAAGTTATGTATACTAAAATTTTGCATAAAGGAAACTGGAAGTTGGAGAGGAATAAAAAATGCGAAGAAAAAAGAGGAAAAACACAACACTGAGGTCTGGAGAAACAGCACAAAGCCTGGAGTCAAGGAACCAGAGTTCTCAACTTTGAGCCTGGGTTGTTATCAGATGTAAAATGGGAATAAAAATACCTGCCTAAAGGAATTTCTGTGGTCTTAAATAAGGTAAGCAGGTGCCACCTCCTGAAAACACGCACAAACTGACACATGGCAGACTCAGTCTGGGTGGGATTGTGTCATGTCAGGCCTCCAAGTTATGTGGAAGACATCTGCAGGCCAGTGCGGGTATTCCCTGATTTTGGAAAGTATGCCTTCTGCCTCTTTGCTTTTTAAAATAATTTTTTAAAGATTTTATTTATTTACTTCTAGAGAGAAGGGAAAGGAGGGAGAAAGAGAGGAAGAGAAATATCAGTGAATGATCTGTTGCCTCTCACAAGCCCCCAACTGGGGATCTGTCCTACAACCCAGGCACGTGCCCTGATTGGGAATCAAATCAGGGACCTTTAAATTTGCAGGCTAGTGCTGAATCCACTGAACCACACCAGCCAGAGTACCTTCTGCTGTTTGCTTTTATGAAAGACCTATATTAGTGTCTGTTTTTGATAACCAAAAGAAATCCAAAGGAAAAAGGTGAAATGGGGGTTGGGAGAGCGAGATCAGCGTTTTCTTTTCTCCCCAGTGGGCCAGTACGGAGGCAGTGTGCACTCCCAGCAGCAAGAGTGTCCCTGCCAAGCTCCTTCCCTGGAAACAACACTCGGCACCTTGGCATCATGTTACCAAATCTTTGAACAGTGTCTGTGAGCTTCTGTGCTTACCTCAATTTATTTTGTGCATCTGTAAGTGGTAGGGGAACTCAAGAGTTAAAGACTTTAGTCTTAGTTGATAGGTTTAAGCGATTAATGCCAGTGGAAAGCTATTATTCCAGGAACTGGAATGCATGACTCGAAGAGGTTGACAAGGAATTCAACCTTTGTGCCAGTGGGTCTGCAAGCAATGGAGATGGTATCTAAGCCATTGTGTTCCAGGGAGGGAACATCTTGTGATACAGATTGTTGAAGAATTTTTGATCAACAGATAAAGAAGTAGCAGGAAAATTATCACTGGACTTTGACTCTTATCCAATTAACCTTTTTTCCCAAACCCCTTACCTGCCCTTTCTTGTCCTTATAAAAATGTGGGCTTGAAAGGAAATGTAAAATGGTCTGTTAGGGTACATAACTCGCTGTCTTCTCAGATCAGTGGCCATCTGAATAAAGCACCAATCAAGATTCAATCCTTGTCTCTGCTTTTTGGTTCTGGTAGTGACAGGCAGCATGAACACTGACTTTTCCCATTGCATTAGCAAGATGTGCCCTAAGGTATCAGAAAAGCACGAGAGAGCTCCAAAGGGTGTTATGTTTAATGTAAATCTGAACATAATTCAGTGTATTTGGTATGGTTTGGTAGGTTACTTTTTGGGTCTGGAATGCCCATAATTTTTTCCACATAAATTCATAAAAATTATGTCTTCTTTTACACCATTTTAGCTTATGGAAGTGTTCATGGGAATGCTCTACTCTAGGACAGTGGTGGTGAGGAGAGGTGGGTGAAACCTGTGTAGGACAGAGGTTGATGAAGAGGAAAACACAAGGCATTCAGCCTAGGAGAAAGGCTTGCCTGAAGACTGAAGTGAGAATGAGCCTGGCATGTGTTAAAATTCTACTCTACTGAAATACTCGACAGCTTCTTCAGGTGGAAGAGAGTGTATGGGCATCATTAGCTGCAAAAGTCTCCCTTCCTCTCATTTTTCTATACCTGGAAATGAAAGCAAGAGTCTTGCTCTTTGGTGAGGGAGGAATAGCAGGAAAAAACAAACCAGAGAAGACACTGATGTGGTGAAATCAGCCTAGCAATAAGCAGCTGTTCCCAGTGCTGTCACCAATGTGTGCAGAACCAGGGGCTTAATGGCTCTGTGCCTCAGTTCCCCCGTGAGCTACACGGAGGTAACATCCCTTTATTTCCTTCACCAGTGAATTAAAAAGGAGGAAATCTCCTCAGAGCCCAAGCAAGCTAAATGAGTAAATATGGCTCTGATAAGGAAAAGCCTAGAAACTGAAAAGTTCTAAGCAATTAGCAACAAGGTTGTTATTCCTCAAGAGAAGGAAAGCGGTCTTCAGTGGCTTTGAATACCCTGGTTCCAGAAAAAAAAAAAATGACTCAGTGGTTGATAATGGCTGAGAAGAAAAAGAGAATTAATCACCATCATTATTCACATTTAGTATTGAGTGGTATTGGGTAGGGTAAAGACATGCAAAGAGATAGGAAACAAATCTGTACCCCTGAAAAGAGAAACAAAGTCGCTGGGGAACAGAATTTATACCTAAAGGACAAATAATAGGGATGCAAATGTTAAATCCATCAAAAAATAAAAGCAAGTCAGATAAAGCAAGTCAGACAGCCAAATGCCCAGATCTGGAAAGAGAAGTAAGTAAGGCTTTGATATGCTCGCCAAGGCGCACCTGGAGTCTCTAAATCTTGTTCCAAATCATATGTCCGTTTCGATTCTGGATAATCTTCATGCTTACCTGTATTTTTAATAGTCTACTTTTTAACATAAAAGTACAATTGAGTATAAGCACATTCTCCTCTCTTGTCCCATGAAACCAGAGACAAAACTTACACCTCTTGCCTTAGTTACAGACCAGGAACCTAGGAGGAAAAAAGGGGAATGGCGGAGGGAAAGGTTTATATCACCCAACTTTCTATCATCCAAACCTACAAGATGATGCAAGTTGAGGGTGGGAAGTTTTTTGTTTTTAGACAAAGACATTTAATTTAGTACATTGTCCCTTACATTTATAACATTAATCTGTTTGTTATCTATATTTTGTCATAATTTTTTAAAAAAACGTTAATCTCTCAACTGAGTAATATAGGATCCAAAACAATTGACTCTTTCTAGGGTCCTATCTATAGCCTAAATGTTAAGTGGGGTCTCTTAGGTCAGCATTTCTCAAACATTTTTGACTGCATTCCATGGTAAAACATCCATTTCACTTCATGACTTGGCACACACATGTGTATGTGTGTCTATGTATATGTGTGTGTATTCACATGAAACTGAAACAAAAGTTTCATGAAATAATACCCTTGCTGTGTGCAAAGCAGCCTGAAATTCTCTATTTAATTTTTAAAATACTGATTTCAACCTATTAAATTTGATTTTTCAATGAGCTTTGACGTGTATTTGAAAACCACAGTCCTAGATCATCGCCTTTCTCCGAGTACAAGTTGTTTTAGTGAACAGGGCAAATGACTTGCTCAAAGTTAAATTTCAACTCCCAGGGCTTCTCCCTGTTACTTTGTCCACCGTTTCAACGTTCTACCACCCTACACTTCAGCAAATATTGATTGAGGGTTTATGAGTTGGGAGGCAGAGTTAGAAAACATAGATAGAGCCTTCAAGTGATTTCAAATGCTGGTATACACTGTGGTCAATCATAGCAGAACTCTGCCCATCATTTAGTAGGTCCTCACAACAACCACTACAGAAAACATTACATTCAGCTCTGACCACAGCTCCTATTGACAAGCTGTATTTATTTACACTGGATCCTAAGCCTAGGGCAATCACTTTAGGACCAGAACCATAAACTAAAACTGTGGAGCTCTGGAAATTGAAATAGGATGTACTCCAGAGAATGGAGGTAGACTGCCAGATCATATATTTGAGGTTGGTACTATTTTCTGGTTTATTTTGCGTTTCTCTTTTTTAAATACTTGAAAACCTTCAGCTTTCTATCCTAATACTGTTAACTATATTAATTTTTGTTTTCCCTGTGCTAAAAGGAAGCTTACATGGAAAACATGGAACAGGAGTTAATATAGAGAAATTTGCCCTTACTTTATAGCAATTGGTAAAAGTCACTCAGGGCAAGGAAAGGAGAATAATTACTTTTTACATTAATTATGATGATATGTATGCCAATGGGTTTGGTGGACTAGTTGGAGTTTTGAGCAGGGTATAATATATGTGATACTCTATCTAGTCCTGTCTGGACAAGATAGAACTAGTTTCATAACAGAATTTCAAGTTTGGGGAGAACTTTAACTCATACACTATCTCTGGCCTATAATAAATTTGTAATAAACATACACTGAGTTCATTGAACAAAATCCTACTACTTCACCCCACCAAGTGGCTATCCACTTCTATCACTTCTCAAAACAGAGGCCATTGGGTAGTTCAGACTATTGGAAAATTTTTACTTACATTAATCTGAATTCTCTCTCCCACTGCTTTCTATAAACTAGTCATTGCCTGAAGACTGCTCTTATCAATGTGTGGTTGCCTCTTGCCTGCCCCCTACAACCTAGGAATGTGCTCTGACTGGGAATCGAAACAGCAACCCTTTAGCTCTCAGGCCAGCACTCAACCCACTGAACCACACCATCCAGGGCTATTCCTCTGCTCTAAAGTCTACAGCTTTACCCTGGCTGGTGTGGCTCAACGGACTGAGCGCCGGCCTGCGAAGCAAAATGTTGCTGGTTCAACTCCCAGGCGGCACATGCCTGGGTTGCAGGCCAGGTCCCCAGTTGGGGGTGGGCGAGAGGCAACCAATCAGATGTGTCTCTCACATATCGATGTTTCTCTTCTTCTCTTTCTCTCTCTAAAAATAAATTAAATTAAATTAAACAATAAATACAACAGCCTTTATGAATCCTGTCAGTCTGCTACCACATTCACTACCTTAACGGCCACTGCACATTGTCAACTCATGTTGAGCTTTCAGCAGGATTTAAAGTCTTCTTTTTTAGCCTTAAAAAAACATTCTCAACTTAGGCAGTTGAGGATTGGCCTTTGAAGCAGAGAGACCTGGGTTCAAAATCTAGTTTTGCCATATACTAGCTAATTGTACTAGAATTCCATATTTCTTCCTTTTCCATGGGTAATGTGACACATACACACTGTTGAGTCTGATACACGGCACGTGGACTGTCTGTCCCAGTTTATCACTAGTCTAGTCAGCAAATAACGGAAAAGAGCCTCGTCTATTTGGCTGGGAACATCCTTGCTATAAGAGCTGAACGACAACAGCTAAGATTTATTGAACATATACTGTGTGTTGGGAACAATTCAAACCCTTTGCGGCATTGGTTCATGTAATCCTCATAACAACCCTTATGATAAGAATTAATATTATCCTCATTTTCCAAGTGTGGAAACTGGCATTATAAGGAGTTAAAGAAGTTGCCCCAGGTTTTGAGGCTAAGTGGTGACAACCACAACTCAAACCCAGGCAATCTAGCTTCTGAAGCCAGCCCTAAGCGATGCCACCACACTTCCTCCTTACAAATCTAACCACGACACAGACTGTCTGCACAGACAGCACTACAAACTTCTCCCCACGGCAGGAATTTTATTAAGGAGGTTCAGGGACCGTCCAAGTGGGATTTGAGAAAATTTAGTACTGGGGTGGGGTAATCACTTATTTTTGATTTCAGATTTAATTTTATTTCAAAATTTGGATTTATATTCATGTTGAGCGAGAAAGCTCAGATAATTCTAAAAATAAAACTTTGTTGTATAACTGATCCTCCAGAAGTCTAAGTATATGTTTGCCAGACTTGCAATGCGTTCATATTGTCTCTACAAGATAGCTGATTTTGTTAAATTCTGAGAATGTATTTACCTACCTTTGATAAGGAGAGTTATGGAATTAAAAGAATTATGTTAACTTTGTTTCCAAAATACCAATGAGTCAGTTTGCTTTTTCTTATTTTCACCTTCCCCCTTTCAACATCTGTAGCTGGCAACCCTTTTGCTTATATCTGAGTTTCCCTTCCTCTGTGGTGTAAATTTGACATCTTAAGCTTCCGATAAACTGTGTGCCATATGGCAAAACATGGCCTAATTTGAGGGCTTTTTTTAAGGCTAAAAAAGAAGACTTTGAAAGAACTTTGTGAAATGCTGGGTGGCTGCTGATGTTAGTGGAGAAAGTGAACAGATGTGTAAAAGAAGAACTTGCTAACAGATAATTAAACCTAAATCCCAAGTCAGCAGATCCACTGGTCAAGAAAAATATCATATTGTCAGAAACTTCTTGTTTTTTTTTCAGCTTAATATGCCCAAGACGGGTTTTCTCTTGGTTTGGAAAATGATACTGCCAAAAATTTTATTTCTCATACTTGGAAATGTGGTCAAGGAGGTAACTGTTCAGTGGTTACATAGGTGAGGGCTGGCCTGGTTCCTTCTGGCTCATCTCAGATCATTCCTAAGTGGCAAGGAAAGCCGCGCCCCAGAGCTAGGGCTCCCAGGGCCTGTCTGCTTACATTCACCGAGCCCTACCCTGCCCAGGTATGGGGTGTTTGTACTCTGTCATCTTATTTTCTCCTCCCAACAATTCTGTGAAAGAGGTACCATATCCATTTTATACATGAATAAGTGGAAGTGCAAAGAATACAAAAATAATTGGCCTCAAGTGGCATAGCTTTTTAAAGGCACAGCCTAGCTTCATATCTATGAGATCTTTTATTGTAAAACCACCGTTCACATCCCAGGTGTTGAAATATTGAAATATTGCCCAGCAGGCAGATGGTTGTAGCTCTATGCCCAAAGTGGAATGTCTTGCTGCCAGGATGCATCCTGGGTGTTATAACCATAACCACCTTAGGAAGGTTTGAGTCCTTCTTCAGTGAATCTGTTGCCAGATTCAATTACAAAGACAAAGACAAAGTCACTAGGTACAATGTGTCTGGGATAACCATCTTCCAGAAATGCTTCCTGGAAGTAACCTATGCTAGAATGACATTGGAATTTGCTTAACTGATGAGATGAAGGTCCACAGCCTCCAACCAGGTAAATGGAAAGCAGCCAACCTAAAATGAAATCATGATAAACCATTACCAAACATCATAAGATTACTGCTTCTGAGACTGGCTTTAAACAAGGAAGCATTTGAAGAGATCCACAGGCTTCTGTGGTGAAGTCAAACCCATAAATTAGGGTAAGCAATGGCAGCAGAGAGCTCCAAAGAGAGAGCGACTCCAGCAAACCAGAGGCATTCGCCCCGGGCCCAGTGTGCCCATAGCCCTGACCCGTTTCAGGTGGGAGATCCAACTCTGGTGCACACTGTACTAAGGAACAGGCAGGGCTCCCTGCAGGCATTGCGATGAGTCAAGCTGAAGTGGATACTGAGATCCACATGGAGTCCAGACTCTAGCCCAGGGCTTCTTAAACTTTAATGTACAACACTGAGTCTCCTGGGAGTCTGTTAAAATACAGATTCTGACTCAAATGTCTATGACTCTAGATTTCTCAAGAGATTCCTGGTGAGGCCCAAGTTGCTGGTCTTTGGAGCACATTTGGGTAAAGTTCAGAAGAAAAAAAGATTTTCACGAGCTGTTTCTCCAGCACTTCCCATAGAGAGGGCACACTGGCGTGAAAGTAGTTTCTGCTTGGCGGCAATTATAATGTGGCTGTGGTGGCCTATTATTCCACAAAGTTGTTTAACAGACAAGGACAATTCCTGGGCCATCACAGCTGAAATCAAACAGCCTTCAAGGCCAGTCAACTTCTTTGCCAAACAGACCACTCATCCGATTTCTTGAGAAGATTTTGCTTCCTGAGAAGACACTAGACTTGGCCTAGACAGCAGTTCTCTTGCTCCACTCCAATTAATAAACAGGCCTTATGAATCGGTGTTTTGTGCCTTGGGTAGCAGATTGTCTGATAACCCTGGGTGAACTGATAAAATAAAATTGAGTTTCTGAAACTGAAATAGAAGAATAACCTAGACCTACCGTGAACTTCACCAAGCACCCGAGAAGACCAGCTGAGCAACCAGTCCCTGCAGACTCCGCTCTAGAACCTCTCATGCAGACGGGGCCAGGGCTGGAGCAAAGGTAAGATTTTTCAAAAACAGTCAAACACCACTACCAACCACCACAAACAAACAAAATTTCTTACTAAGAAACAAAAAGGAAACAAATACTGAATCACTACTACCTCCTCCCCAACTCATAAGATATAAAACAAGTAGACAACAGAGTGTGCATTTGGGAACCTGATTTTGGAGTCTAGTTAAAGGTGGGCTTGAGTGGGGCACCAGCCTTTGCCTGCTTTCTCTTTTCTACCTCTGTGAGTTGGAAGGGAGAGGCAGCTACCAGGCAAGGACATTCACACTTGGAACTACAGAGGGTCGGTGCTGGCACAATGCAGGTGGCACTGTTGGCCCTTGCCTGGGAATGGGCTCTCAGGATTATCTTTCCCGCCCAGAATAGCCCTTCCCTAGAGACTGAGACTCTGGTGAGGATGGCACTGAGTGCTGATTTCTCTTTAAGGCTCTGTCCCTCTGCACTGAGCCCACAGCCACTGCTCCAGTCTGTCTGTACATCTGTGTGGTTAGCTCCTGGAAGGCGCTTGCCCTGACCCATTTCTCTCTGGCCACTTAGCACAGTCATTGGGCTGGGTCATGAATGACCCTAAAGCAGCATCTTGCCTGAGTAGCAGGGGGCACCTGTCTGGTGCTTGTCTACACAGCATCAGCTACCTCTGTCAGAGAGACTGTATCATCTTGTCCTGTTTCTAAGCCTGAGCCTGCTTTGGGGGCCATCTGTCAAGTCCCTACTCCCTGTTTGAGGGGTACCACTGATTTTCCACATGTTCACAGAATAAGAATGATGAGCCTTTACGGGTTCATGGTCTCATTCTTCTCATCTTGTTCCCGGGGGTATTTGTCAAAAATTTACGGGGAACCTACTGTGTTAGGTGCTGTGTTGAACCCTAGTGATAAAGAGCTACCTCAGAAGACTTCTTTTGGATTCTCTCTGATGACTGATCTGTCTTCCAGAAGCCTGTCATTCCACTTCTACAGCATCAAAAGCCTTGGAAACATTAAGGTAAGCATCCTTGTTTCATATTTAGCTATAACTTAAAACAGATAAAAGGCCAGCACAAAGCGTCCATAGAAGTGCTCCAAGAATTTTTGTAAAACCTGTTTGCAAGAATTTTATCTATTTACAAGAATTTTTATAAAACCCAGCTAGACAATAGATGTGCAAATGCCATGAATTATCTGAAAGAAGGTACGTAATGAATTAAAGGTCAGGTATCCACATGATCCCATCTGGACCTCTACAATGGGATTCCTTCTCCTCACTGTGCAAATACCAATTTGTTCTCTCTCTCTCTCTCTCTCTCTCTCTCTCTCTCTCTCTCTCTTACCCTTTCTCTGCCAGATCTTTATTCTCAGGTGCCTGCTGGACACTTCCACCTGGACGACCCATTCAAATTCAACCGGCCTCAAAGAGAACCCACCCTCCTCCCCAAAGCTGGTGCTCCTGCCTTCTTTCTTCCCTCATGATACTGCTTTACAGGTTGAGAGGACAGTCCTGACAGCCCTGAGGACTCTCCGCATAGCCACCTAGTAGGTGCTGGATAAATGTTTCTTGGATGGGGCCCCTTTAACACCAGTTTGTTTCTGAGCTCAGATGAAACCAGCTCATTTATTGGATAACTTCCCCTGCCCTGAGTTAGGGAGAATAACTAAACTGGGTCCTGATGGTGACTAGTAGCTAATAGATTCCAGCATCTCCATTTTTTTTGAAAAATGAGAACTCACTCTTGGGAGAGTTTCAAGTTTCCTCAAGGAAGGAAAAGAGATATTGACACATTCTGTCCTTGCAGATGAAGAGTGAAGACTTCATCTTGGTTTGGCTCCATATGACTTAGCCTGTGTTGAATGAAGTTTCTCTTCAGAGCACCAAGCTAAGCTCTGAGGGGGAGGCTGAGCCACATCAAATAAAAATGTGTTGCCAGAACTATGTGCTGTGATATAAGTGCATCAAAAATGGTCAAGAGGAAGAAATGTAACACTAAGAGGTAATAAATAATCAGGGAAACTGAGTGTGAGGGATATACAATGACTCTGTACTATCTTCAAAATGTTTCTAAAACCCAATGTTGTGCTAAAATATAAAGTCCATTTTAAAAGAATAAAGATTAGGAAAAAATGACATAAAAAAGTGAGTTGTTAAAAGTTCCGGAGTTGCTCCCTCTTGAATGTTGCTCGTAGACATGATCTCTCCTGGGTTGAGCACTCCTCTCCATACGGTGTCAGACTAGGGGAATGAGGGCCCTGCCCTCCTGACTCCCTGTGGCCCCACTCTGCCTAGCTCCTGCCCTGAGGAGGAATCAGCTAGCCTGGGTCCAAATAGCAGATTTCTTGGAAGGCTCTCGAGGAGGTCTGGGCAGGCTCAAGGTATAAGAGATGCACAGAGAGACTGAGTGTGTACCTTTGGGGCTAGGGCCATTTCTTCCTATGTGATAGTGTTCCTGTGCAGAGCCCTCCCTTCTCACAGCCAAACCTTAATCTGTTTTAGACTGATGAACTCTATTGGCCCCACTGTGAGGACTCTCTGGGACACCACCCCATCACAAAGGTCCACAGGCCCCAGGTGAGTACCTGCTGGCCTTGGTATACCCTAAGACTTTTGCTTAGTGGTCTCAGACCCAGAACTGGTGTTGAGCTTGGATCTGTATCATCCTGGTAAACACCAGTCGTCCCTACCTGGTGACGTAGAACCTGCCTAATGCTACTTGCCTGCCACCAGAGGCTTTTTCAGTGGCTGAGCCTAAAGGGCAACCAGCAGATTGAGGAGAATTTTGGGGTGCCTTGGGCCATTTTGCCAACCTGTCTCAGGTTGGTACTGGTGAAAGCCCGTGGGCTTCAGCTTGGCCCATTCAACATGGACCCATGCCCAGCGAAGGCAGCCACCAACCATGGATCACTTTGCAGATTCTAACATGTAGCCCAAGGCTGGTCACAGAAAACATCTGACATTGACCTGCACTAGAGTTCCTCCAAAGAGTCTCAGAACCAACACACCCAGTGGCAGGCTTTAGATCACATCAGAGCACAACCCAATTAGCTCCACAAGCGGCACACTCAAAGGGAGACTTTGACAGGCACCAGACCTTGTTGTGGTGACTTCTGCTTTGTGAGATCAGCCCCAGCACAGCAGCTTGTACACTAATGTTGGGGTCAATCCTCACAGCCAGCCAGTCTAAGGGCCAACCCCACCTACAGATGAGCCAATGGCAATCAAGACTAAACTACAACAGGAGGGTTCACATGATCCACACAAGAAACATTCCCGGAGCACCTAGCTCAGGAGATCACGGAGACTGTACCACTGAGCCCCATAGGACACCTACTACATAAAGCCACCCCACCAAGAATGGGAGACATAGCAGGTCTACCTAATGCACAGAAACATACACAGAGAGGCAACCAAAATGAGGAGACAAAGAAACATGCTCCAAGTGAAAGTGCAGAAAAAATTCCCAGAAAGAGCTAAATAAAGTGGAGGCAAGCAATCTACCAGATGCAGAGTTCAAAACAGTGGTTATAAGATACTCATAGAATTTAGTGAGAACTTCTACAAAGAGACAGCAAGCACAAAAAAAGAACATAGAAACCATAAAAAAAGAACCAATCAGAAGTGAAGAATACAATATTTGCAATGAAAAATAAACTAGAAGAAATTAATAGCAGACTAGATGGAGCAGAGGATCAAACCAGCAATTTAAAAGGCACAATAGCAAAAAACACCCAATCAGAGCTGCAAAAAGAAAAAAAGAATCCAAAAAAATGAGGACAGTTTAAAGGATCTCTGGGACAACATGAAACATAAAAACATCACATTGTAGTGGTAACGGAAGGAGAGGAGAGAGCAAGGGATTGCCCACATGTTTGAAGAAATAATGACTAAAAACTTCACTAACCTGATGAAGGAAAAAACACACACAAGTGCAGGAAACTCAGAGTTCCAAACAAGATGAACCCAAAGAGACCCACACCAAGACACATTGTAATTAAAATGGCAAATGTTAAAGCCAAAGAGAGAATCTTAAAAGCAACAAGAGAGAGATAGTTTCCTACAAGGAAACTCACATGATTGTCAGCTAATTTCTCAACAGAAACGTTGCAGAAGGGATTGGCATGAAATATTCAAAATGATGAAACACAAGACCTACAAGCAAGAATACCCAGCAAAGCTATCATTTAAATTTGAAGAAGAAATAAAGAGCTTCCCAGACAAGAAAAAGCTAAAGGAGTTCATCATCACCAAACCAGTATTGCAAGAAATGTTAAAGGGACTTCTTTAAGAAGAAAGGGAAAAAAGAGGAACATAAATACATATAGATAAAATGGTAATATCTATCAATAATCACTTTAAATGTGAATGGATTAAATGCTCTAATCAAAACACATGAGGTAGCTGAATGATTTCTTAAAAAAGACTGACATATATGCTGTCTACAAGACACCCATTTCAGATGGAAAGACTCATACAGACTGAAAGTAAAGAAATAGAAGAAGATATTCCATGCAAATGGAAAGGGAAAAAAAAGCTGGGGTAGCAATACTCATATCAGACAAAATAGACCTTAAAACAGAGGCTATTATAAGAGACAAAGAAGTGTTACAGGAGAAACTCCCAGAAACTCAGCTTTACTTGCTGATGCAGTAAAAAATTACAGACCAGCAAGTCTACTAGCGTGTAAGCAGGGTTTATTGATGATCCATTCTCATGGAAGACACTGGGCCTAGCTAAGGTGTGAGGGAGGGGAGTGGAAGGCATAGGTTCAGGGCAAAGCGGGTAAAGGCTGAGAAAGTAAGGGTGGCCAAAAGCCAGGGTGGCAAGCGTGCACCCCAGGTCTTTGTTCTGAGGACTTATATAGTTAGAGGGATGGGGGTGAAGAAGTTACATATTGATTGACAGGTAAATGTGGTGCCAGCTTTTCTGGGGGGATGTGACTACCTAAACGTAGGTATGTGTGGGAGTCTGTTAGCCCGAATCCTTATCTTGCTCCAGACCCCACTTGTTCATCTTGTTATAAAACAGATACATGACAGGAGGCAGTTAATTAAAGTTGGGGCAGTTACCCGAAGTAATCTATGGGCTCCTTCTGTAAGCATTAGGGACTCCTTCATAACAGATGGTGATCAGAGGTAGGCAATTAACCAAAGTTGTTTTATGGGCTCCTTCTTTGGGTACTGTGGAACCCCTCCTCTTCCCTATTCCAGGCTTTGGGATGAATACACAGTTTCAAGGATTTCCTCCCCAGGTGGTGGAAATGATACCTAGAATTTCAAAGACTGCCCTTCTCCCGTGTTAGCATGCTATATCCTGTGAGGTTGGAACACCTGGCAATATTACTGAACCAGGCTCAGGACTGCTGAGTTAGTGGATGAGACATGTCTCCCTCCTCCTTCCTGCCTTGGCTTACTATCTATCCTATCTAGCAGAAGAACATTATATGAAAAGGAGTCAGTCCACTGAGAGGATATAACCCTTATAAACATTTATGCAGCCAACATAGGAACACCTAAATATATAAAGCAAATATTGATGGACATGAAGGGAGAGGTCAGCAGTCACATGGTCACAGCATGGAACTTTAACGTCCCATTAACATCAATGGATACCTCTTCCAGACAGAAAATTAACAAGGAGACAACAACCTTAAATGACACACTAGACCAGATGAATTTAATTAATATTTTCAAAGCATTTCATACCTAGAAGCAGAATATACATTCTTTTCAAGTGCAGATGGAGCATTTTTCCAAGATAAATCACATGTTAGGCCACAACACAAGTCTTAATAAATTTAAGAAAATTGAAATTATATCAAGCTTCTTCTGTGGCCACAGTGGTGTGTAACTAGAAATCAATTACAAGAATAAAACTGAAAAACATACAAACACATGGAGGCTAATAGAGATGTTACTAAACAATGTATTGGTTAATAATGAGATCAAGGAAGTAATCAAAACATACATTGAGACAAATTAAAATGGAAACACAACACAAAATCTATGGGACACAGTGAAAGCAATCCGAAGAGGGAAATTTCTAGCATTCCAGACCTATCTCAAGAAACAAGAAAAATCTCAAATAAACAATCTAGTCTTACACGTAAAGGAACTAGAAGAACAACAAACTAAGCCCAAAGTGGGTAGGAGGAAGAAAATAATAAAGATGAGCATGGAAATGCATAAAATAGAGTCTAAAAAAATATAAAAGTTAGTGAAACCAAGAGCTGGTTCTTTGAAAAGATAAACCAGATTGATAAAAATTTAACAGACTCATGAAGAAAAAAAGAGAGAGGATCCTAATAAATAAAATCAGAAATGAAAGAGAAATAACAACTGACACCACAGAGATACAATGGATTGTAAGAAAATATTATGAACAACTATATGCCAACAAACTGGACCATTTGGAAGAAACTGATAAACTTCTAGAAACATACAATCTTCCAAGACTAAATAAAAAAGAAACAGAAAATCTGAACAGACCAATTACAACTAAATCAAAACACACACACACACACACACACACACACACACACACACACAACTCCCAACGAATGAAAGTCCTGGGTGGTATCACAGGTGAATTTTATCAAACATCCATCGAAGAACTAACACCTCAACTTCTGAAACCATTCCAAAAAATTCAAGAGGAAGGTCAACTCCCAAGCTCATTTTGTAAGGCAGCATTATCCTGATTCCAAAACCAGATACAGACACTAAAAATAAAGAAAATTATAGGCCAATATTCCTGATGAACACAGTTGCAAAAATCCTCAACAGAATATTAGCCAAGTGAATTCAGTAATACATCAGAAAGATCATACACTGTGATCAAGTGGGATTCACTCCTGGGATCCAAGGTTGGTACAATATCTCCAAATCAATTAACATGATATTCCATGTAAATAAAATAAAGGATAAAAATCATATGATTATATCAATAGATGCAGAAAAGCTTTCGACAAAATCCAGCACCTATTTATGATAAAAAAAACTCTCAGCATCCCTGGCTGGAGAGGCTCAGTGGATTGAGCACCAGCCTATGAACCAAAGGGTCACTGGTTCAATTCCCAGTCAGGGCACATGCCCTGGGTTGTGGGCCAGGTCCCCAGTGGGGAGCACGTGAGAGGCAACCACACATTGACGTTTCTCTCCCTCTCTTTCTTCCTTCCTTCCCTCTGTCTAAAACTAAATAAATAAAATCTTTTAAAAAAACAACTCTCAGCAAACTGGGAATAGAGATGGCATACCTCAATATAATACAGGCCATATATGACAAACCCACAGCTAATATCATACTCAATGGGAAAAACTAAAAGTGGACAAGGATGTCCATTTTCATCACTCTTATTCTACATAGTACTGGAAGTCCTAGCCACAGCAACCAGGAAAAAAAGAAGAAATGAGAAGAATTGAAAATTGAAATCGTCATTATTTGCAGATGACACAATGCTGTATGTAGAGAATCTTAAAGATTCCAACAAAAAACCACTGCAACTGAAGAATAAATTGAGTAAAGTATCAGGGTACCACATAAATAACCAGAAATCAGTTGCATTTTTATACACCAATAATGAACTATCAGAGAGGGAAACTAAGAAAACCATCTCATTTACAATTGCATCCCCCAAAAGTAAATCCCTAGGAATAAATTTAACCATAATTTTCCAACCTGTACCTGGAAAATTATGGGACACTGAAGAAAGAAATTGAAGAGGGGAGGGGGGTTGGGGGACTGGGTGAAAAAGGTGAAAGGATTGAGAAGTACAGACTTTAGTTACAAAATAGTCATGGGAATGTAAAGTACAGCATAAGAACTATAGTCAATAATATTGTAATAACTATGTATGGTGCCAGTTGGGACTGGAAATATCAGGGGGAACACTTTGTTAAGTATATAATTGTCTAACCAACATGCTATACACCAGAAACTAATACAAAATAATATTTACTATAAAATGTAATTTAAAAAAATAAATTAAAAAAAGAAAGAAATTGAAGAAAATACAAATAAATGGGAGCATATACCATACTCATGAATAAGAAGAATTAATATTGTTAAAATGTCCATACTAGGGTTGGTGGAGGTGGAAGATGGTCTGGGGGGGATAAATGGTAATGGAAAAAGTACAAAAATAAATAAGTAAATTTAATTTAAAAATGTCCATATTACTCAAAACAATCTATAGATTCAACACAATATCGATCAAAATACCAACGGTGTTTTTCACAGAACTAGAACAAATAATCCAGAAATTTATATGGAACCATAAAAGATCATGAATAGCCACAGCAGTCTTGAGGGGAAAAAAAAACTTGAAGTAATCACACTACCTTATATCAAACTATACTACAAGGCCATAGTAATCAAAAATAGCACGGCACTGGCATAAAAATAGACATATAGATCAATGAAGCAGCATATAGAGCCCAGAAATAAACCCAAGTCTATATGGTCAATTAATATTTAACAAAGGAGGCAAGAACAAACAATGAGTGAGATAAAGACAGGCTATTCAATAAATGCTATTGGGAAAATCGGACAGATACGTGCAAAAAAAATAAAAAAGAGAGAGAAACTATCACTTCTTACACCATATACAAGAATAAACTCAAAATGGATTAAATACTTAAATGTAAGACTTAAGACATAAAAATTCTAGAAGAAAATATAGGCAGTAAAGTCTCTGATATTTCTCTTAGTAATATTTTTTCTAATATATCTCCTCAGAGAAAATGTTAGAAGCAGCAAGAGAAAAGGACACAGTTACCTACAAAGGAGTTCCCATAGGACTGTCAGCTGTTTTCTTATAAGAAACTTTGTAATCAAGAACGGGCTGGAAAGAAGTATTCCAAGTCATGAAAGGCAAGGACCTACATCCAAGATTGCTCTATCCAGCAAAGCTATCATTTAGAATGGAAGGGCAGATAGAGTGCTTCTCAGATAAGGTCAAGTTCAAGGAATTCATCATCACTGAGTCCTTACTATATGAAATGTTGAAGGGATTTATCTAAGAAAAAGAAGATAAAAGATATGAACAATAAAATGACAGCAAACTCACAGTTATTAACAACCACACCTAAAACAAAAACAAAAGCAAACTAAGCAAACAACTAGAACAGGAACAGAACCACAGAAATGGAGATCACAAGGAGGGTTATCAACAGGGGAGTGGGATGGGGGAGAGAGGGGGAAAGGTACAGAGAATAAGTACCAGAAATGGTATGTAGAAAATAGACAGGGGGAGGGTAAGAATAGTATAGGAAATGTAGAAGCCAAAGAACTTATGTATATAACCCATGGACATGAACTATAGGGGGGAGTGTTGGTGGGAGGAGTATGTGCAGGATGGAGGGGAGTGAAAGGGGAAAATGGGACAACTGTAACAGCATAATCAATAAAATATATTAAAAAAGAATAATATATCTCCTCAGGCAAAGGAAATTAAAAAAAAAGAAAAGGACTACAGCAAACTAAAAAGTTTTACACAGCAAAGGAAACCATCAACAAAATGAAAAAACAATCCATTGAATGGAAGAATATAGTCACCAATGAGTGATCCAGTAAGGAGTTAATATCCAAAATTTATAAAAAATCTATACAACTCAACACCAAAAAACAAACAATCCAATTAAACAATGTGCAGAGGACCTGAATAGACACTTCTCCAACGGGGACATACAGATGGCCAATAGACATATGAAAAAATGCTCAACTCACTAATCAACAGACAAATGCAGATTAAAACCACAGTGAGATATCACTTCACACCAGACAGAATGGCTATCATCAATATATCAACAGACAACAAGGAGGGTTGGCAAAGATGTGAAGAAAAGGGAACCTGTGTGCACTGTTGGTGGGAATGCAGACTGGTGCAGCCACTGTGGAAAACAGTATGGAGGATCCTCAAAAAATTAAAAATGGAACTGCCTTATGACCTAGCGATTCCACTTCTAGGTATATATCTGAAGAAACCCAAAACACTAATTAGAAAGAATATGTTCACCCATATGTTAATTGTAGCATTATTTACAATCACCAAGATTTGGAAGCAACCCAAGTGCCCATCAGTAGACGAGTGGATAGAACAGCTGTGTGTGTGTGTGTGTGTATATTCCATTATATTTATAAATTTATAAATATATTTATATTTATGGCTGAATATATACAGCCATAAAAAAGAACAAAATCTTACCATCTGCAACAGCATGCGTGGACCTAGAGGGTATTATGCTAAGTGAAATAAGTCAGATAGAAAAAGTCAAATACCATGTGCTTTCACTTAAATGTGGAATCTAAAGAGCAAAATAAAAAACAAACAAAAACATACTCATAGATACAGAGATAAGACTGAAAGTTGCCATAGAGAAGGGACATTGCGGGGCTGGGTGAAAAAGGGGAAGGAACTGAGATGTACAAATTGGTAGTCACAAAATAGTCAAGGGAGTATAATATACAGCATAAGGAATAAAGTCAATAGTATTTTAATAACTGTGCCGTACCAGGAGGGCACTTGATATATTGGGGTGACCACTTTGAAAAGCATGTGATTGTCTAACCACTAGGCTGTACACCTGAAACCGATACAAAATAATATTAAATGTAAATTGTAATCTAAAAACTTTAAAATAAATACAAAATCTGAAACTTAAGGCAAGAGGTAACTTGCTGGGGATTCGTTAGACAAGGACTTCTGGGAGTTCAGAGGAGGGAAGTCTGTAATCAGGGAGATCTAGAGGGGATCCCAGAAGAAACAAGACCTTGGGGAGTCCTAAAGGTACAATCTCAGCAGGCTGTGACATGTTGACATCCCACCACTGGAGCATAAGTATTCAAAAGAGCTCATAGACACAAAGAAGGCAACTTTGGAACCAAATGAACCTAGGTTGGAATTTCAACTTAACTCTCTAAGATTTTAGAGACACTTATCTCTAACTATTTTAAGCTTTCTAAATCTCAATGATCTCTTATCTATAAAATAAGAATAATAATCTCACAGCAAGGTTTCAAATGTGGTACCGTATGTAAAGTGTTTAGCACAATGCAGTCACCTTAGAAGGACTCAAAACCTGCTGCTGTCAAAACTTCAGGTCAGAATGACTCCTAAACCAACTGCACCCTTGTTTTCTTCTCAGTGCCTCACTCTCAGGCCTCGTTCAGATCAGATGGCATTTGCCCCCTGACTTTCTCACCTGACTTCTGGCACCCTTCTCCCTCTCCATAGCCTCCATTTAGGTCCATGCGGCTTTCTACCATGGATATCGCCTATCCTGTCATAAGCCTTTCCCCTCTTCCCCAGACAGGTTCTTATTCTTTTTGTCTCTCCCCATCACTGATTACGGTGTACCTACCCGTTTTCCCACACTTGTCCTAATGCCTGTTAATCCCTCTGGGTCTCGTTAAAAGCAGCACTCCTAGGGCTGTAATCATGTGCCCCATCACAGTTGTATCTTTTTTTTTTTTTTACTTCACCCAAGGACATTTTTTTTCATTGCTTTTAGAGAGAGGGGAAGGGAGAGGGAGAGAGAGAAACATCTATGCTATAGAGAAACATTGATCAATTGCCTCTTGCACACGCCCCAACCCGCGACCAAACCCGCAACCTAGTTATGTGCCCTGACTGGAATCAACTGCAGCCTTTCGTTTTACAGGATGACGCTCCAGCCAACTGAGGCACATAGACCAGGGCTCGCAGCTGTATCTTAAGATCCATCTACAAATTTAAAATTGATAATAATTTAAAAATTCAAAATTAATAATAAAGAGACCATCTTTTATTTTTCAAAAACAGATTTTTAAAATAATATATTTTATTGATTATGCTATTAGTTGTCCCATTTCCCCCCCTCTATTCCCCTCCACCCTGTACACCCCCTCTCAACCACATTCCCCCACTTTAGTTCATGTCCATGGGTCGTACATATAAGTTCTTTGGCTTCTACATTTCCTATGCTATTCTTACACTCCCCCTGTCTATTTTCTACATACCATTTTTGCTACTTATTCTCTGTACCTTTACCCCCTCTCTCCCCCTCCTACTCCCCTGTTGATAACCCTCCATATGATCTCCAGTTCTGTGATTCTGTTCCTGTTCTAGTTGTTTGCTTAGTTTGCTTTTGTTTTGGTTTTAGGTGTGGTTGTTAATAACTGTGAGTTTGCTGTCATTTTTACTGTTCATATTTTTAATCTTCCTTTTCTTAGATAAATCCCTTTAACATTTCATATAATAAGGGCTTGGTGATGATGAACTCCTTGAACTTGACCTTATCTGAGAAGCACTCTATCTGCCCTTCCATTCTAAATGATAGCTTTGCTGGATAGAGCAATCTTGGATGTAGGTCCTTGCCTTTCATGACTTGGAATACTTCTTTCCAGCCCCTTCTTGACTACAAAGTTTCTTATAAGAAAACAGCTGACAGTCCTATGGGAACTCCTTTGTAGGTAGCTTTCCCCCTTTGTCTTGTGGCTTTTAAGATTCTCTCCTTATCTTTAATCTTGGCTAATGTAATTATGAGGTGCCTTGGTGGGTTCCTCCTTGGGTCCAGTTCTTTGGGACTCTCTGAGCTTCCTGGACTTCCTGGAAGTCTATTTCTTTTGCCAGATTGGGAAAGTTCTCCTTCATTATTTGTTCAAATAAATTTTCAATTTGTTGCTCTTCCTCTTCTCCTTCTGGTACCCCTATGATTAGGATGTTGGAATGTTTAAAGATGTCCTGGAGCTTCCTAAGCCTCTTCTCATTTTTTTGAATTCTTATTTCTTCATTCTTTTCTGGTTGGATGTTTCTTTCTTCCTTCTGGTCCACACCGTTGATTTGAGTCCCAGTTTCCTTCCCGTCACTGTTGGTTCCCTGTACATTTTCCTTTATTTCACTCAGCATAGCCTTCATTTTTTCATCTAATTTGTGACCAAATTCAACCAGTTCTGTGAGCATCCTGATTACCAGTGTTTTGAACTGTGCATCTGATAGGTTGGTTATCTCTTCATCACTTAGTTGTATTTTTTCTGGAGCTTTGATCAGTTCTGTCATTTGGGCCTTTTTTTTTTTTTTTTTTTTGTCTTGGGGTGCCTGAGCCATGAAAGGTTAAGTGCCTAAGGCAGGTTCTGCTGAAAGGACCAATGAGCCGGACTGTCTCAGAACGTGCAGGTAAAAATGCTGGAAGAACTTGTTCCTGTGTAAAAAGTCTACCCGCATCCACACAACTGTGGTTCCTCGGAAAAAAAAGTATGTTCTCGGTGGAAGGGATCACTGCTCTTTTCTTCTGTAAAGAGACCATCCTATGACACTTTAACCCAAATGTATAGTTTTCCTACTATAAACAACAAAATCATAAGTGATAGCTAAGCATTTTCAGAGAAATATAAATAATATCTGTAGTACTCAATAGAATGGTGCCATCTGGATTTCTGGAAAGGAGTGCAAAATATACACGGCCTGGGTAAACTCTCACATGAGAGGTTTTGAGATGACCGGTTTAGTAAGAACCCTTCCCCTGTGTGGCATAGTCCTTTACTATTAGCAGAATGTGATGTCTTTGGACATCTGATGTTTATAAAGAGAGACTGATAAAATTAATCAATGGTTTCTTATTTCCCTCCCAGGCACACCCTTACTTTTCTGTGGTTTCCTATGGCCTTGGATCCATCAGAGAAGTAAAGAGCAAGATTAGCAGAGGGCCATAAATTTAGATCCTAGGCCATTTTAGCTGAGAAGTCCTCTTATAGTAAGAACTCTCGTTCATTGCTCCTGGGTAAAATGGTAGAGCCACTCTGGAAGACAGGTTGATAGTGCCTTATAAAATTTAAAATTGTCTTACCATAAAATCAAGCAATCATATTTTTAGACATTTACTCTACTGATTTGAAAACTTATGTCCACAGAGAAATCCACATGTGAATGTTCAGAGCAGCTTTATTCATAAACTCCAAAAACTGCAAGCAACTAAGATCATTTCCAAAAGGTGAATGTGGTGAATTCCAAAAATTCTAGGAAACACACTGTGGTACATCCATACAATAGAATACTATTTAACAATAAAAAGGAATGAACTATCAATTCATTCAACAACATGGAAAATATTGCTAAATAAAATGCATATGTCTACGTGAAAGAAGCCAATCTTAAAAGGCCACATACTATATGATTCCATTTATAAGACATTCTAGGAAAAGGAAAAATTATAGAGATAAAAAATACATCACTGGGACTCTGGTCAAGATGGCGGTGTAGGTAAAAATGGTACTTGCCTCCTTGCACAACCACATCCCAATTACAACTGAACTACAGAACAACCATCATTCAGAACGACCAGAAACTGAGCTGAATGGAAGTCCTACCACTATGGACTTAAAGAAGAAACCACACTGAGACTGGTAGGAGGGGCAGAGACCTGGAACTGGCTGGTCCCACACCGATGTGTGGCAGATAAAAATCTGGAGGGATATCTCAGGAGTGAGGGGTCCCAGCCCCACAGTAGGCCCCCTAGCTGAGGCCTCCAGGAAGAGAAGACCCCCATAAGAGAAGTGCCAGGAAGAGAAGTCCGCATAAGTTCTGCCTGTAAAAACCAGTGGGGATTGAGGCTGAGGAAGACAGAGCTTTCTGGAGTCCCAGGCAGCTCCTCTTAAGGGCTCGCATACTGACTTACTAGAACTTATTCCCTCTGAGCTCCAGCATGGGGGCAGCAGCTTGAAAGGCACCCGAGACATATGGGAACTGAATTGTCTGGCAATAGGAGAAGAGCTGGGGGAGAGCTTTCTTCCAGACAGACGTGCTAGCAGAGACCCTTGTTCCTTTGACGATCCCTTCCCCCACAGAGCTGGCAGGCAGGCACTATACATGAGTGTCCATCAACCTGGCTCACGTGGTTTGCCTCATGCCGCTGATTCCCTGAGACAGGACCCCACCCAACTTTCAGGCCCACCCAAGATGTTTCCAGTGATATTCCCATATGAATGGCTTGACTCATGATTCAGAATTTCCTAAATTTCCTCAAACAAGCAACATTGGCCTCAGAAGCCCCGAACCCCTTGCTAAGTGACTCCAGGCCTGGCTTGTGCACTTCTGGCCTAGGTTCATAGCTTGGCCTCATCTGGGCACCTCCAAGCACAGCACAGGTAGCAGCCATCTGCAGATAGCTTTGAAGTAGCAGTTCTACCTAGTACACAGAAACAAACACAGGGAGGCTGCCAAAATGAGGAGACAAAGAAATATGGCCTAAATGAAAGAACAGAACCAAACTCCAGGAATAAAAACCCCCTAAAATGAAGACAAGCCATCTATTAGATACAGAGTTCAAAATATTTGTTATAGGGTGCTCAGTGAACTGCCTGGGCTGGTGTGGCCCAGCGGATTGAGTGCCAGCCTGCGAACTGAAAGTTGCCAGTTTGATTCCCAGCCAGGGCACATGCCCATGTTGCAGGCCAGGTCCTTGGTTGGGGGCATGTGCAAGGCAACCAATTGGTTTATCTCTTGCACATTGGTGTTTCTCTCCTCTTTCTCTCCCCTTCCCTTCTCTCTAAAAGTAAATAAATAAAATCTTTTTTAAAAAAGATGCTCAGTGAACTTAGCGAGAACCTCAACAGCATAAAAAAGACCCAGTCAGAAACAAAAGATACATTAATTGAAATAAAGAGTAAGTTATAGTGAATCAACAATAGAGTGGAGAAGCTGAGAATCAAATCAGTTATTTGGAACATAAGGAAGCAAAAAACCCAATTAGAACAGCAGGAAGAAAAAATAATTAAGAAAATGAGAATAGTGTACAGAGCCTCTGGAACAACTTCAGGAGTACCAACATTTACATCATGGGGGTCAGAAGAAGAAGAAAGAGAGCAAGGAATTGAAAACCTATTTGAAAAAATAATGATAGAAAACTTCTCTAACTTGGTGAAGGAAATAGACATACAAGTGCAGGAAGCACAGACAGTCTCAAACAAGATTCCACAGAGGCCCACTCCAAGACACATAATTAAAATGCCAAAAGTTAAAGACAAAGAGAATCTTAAAAGCAGCAGGAGAAAAGCAGTTAGTTACCTATATGGGAGCTCCCATAAGACTGTCAGCTGATTTCTCAAAAGAAACTTTGTAGGCCAGAGGGAGGGGCAAGAAATATTCAAAGTGATGAAAAGCAAGAACCTACAACCTAGATTACTCTACCCAGCAAAGCTATCATTTTGAATAGAAGGACAGATAAAGAGCTCCCAGACAAGAAAAAGCTAAAGGAGTTCATCACCACCAAACCAGTATTATTGAAATGTTAATGGGCCTTCTTTGAGAGGAAGAAGAAGAAGAAGAAAAAAAATGTGAACAATAAAATGGCAACAAATACATGTATCTATCAACAATTGAATCCAAAAAGCAAAATAAATGAACAAGCAGACCAGAAACACAATTGTAGATACAGAGAATGTTTTAATGGTTGCCAGATGGAAGGGGAATTGGGGCAATGTGCAAAAAAAGTCAAGGGATTAAGAAGTACAAATTGGTTGTTGCAGAATAGTCACTGGGATGTAAAATATGGCATAGGGAATATAGTCAATAATAATCTAATATTATAATTATGTATGGTGTCAGAAGGGTGTGAGATTTATCAGGGCAATCACTTATTAAGTTATGTAATGTCTAATCACTGGGATGTACTCCTGAAACTAATGTAATAATGTATGTCAATTGTAATTGAAAATAAAAAATGATTTTAAGATTACAAAAAAAAATATCACTGGTTGCCAGGGGTTTGGGAAGTGGGCAGGGTTGAATAGCTGAACTATCTTTTAGGGCAGTAAAACTCTTTTATATAATACACGAGACTGCATTTGTCAAAACCCATAGAAATTTATAGTACAAAGAATCAACCTTAAGGTATGCAAATTTAAAACAATAATAAGTTGGGGAAATCCCAGAGTAGAATACAGACTGCAATTTTTTAACAATCTAACTATTTTCCTGACTGGTGTGGCTCAGTGGGTTGGGTGTCTTCCCGCAAACCAAAAGGTCACCAGTTTGATTCCCAGTCGGGACACATGCCTGGTTTGCAGGCCAGGTTCCCAGCTGGGGGAGTGCGAGAGGCAACAGATAGATGTTTCTCTTGTACATTGATGTTTCTTTCCCTCTCTTTCACCCTCCTTAACCATCTTGCTAAAAATAAATAAATAAAATCATTTAAAAATAAACTAATCTAATTGTTATTAAAATATATGATATAACCTCACTGAAGAGAGTGGAGGGAAAGTGTTGACCTAAGTGGCTTTGGAAATAAATGGAGACTATAAGACTAAAGACAAAAGGAACTGTACATAAGCACTGTATTCTAATTGGTAAAGTTGTTTCCCATGGAGGTATGGGTTAACAATTCTGAAACTATTACACATGTACACTGTGATTGAACAAGTAAATGGATGACAGATACTGGGAGCCAGACTAATCACTCCTGAGTGTGAAGTTACAAATAAGCAAAAGGAAAAGTGAGAATAAATCATGTAATAATACTAGATTGGGGTTGGAGACATCAGTATGAACCTGTGTTTAGCTTAATATAGATACAGTTAGATATATCGGTATATAGTAACAATTATGGATGTGTATATATACACAGATTAGTACACACATATAAAATAATAGAAAAAGCCCTGGCTGGTGTGGCTCAGTGGATTGAGTGCTGGCCTGCAAACCAAAGGGTCGCCGGTTCAATTCCCATTCAGGGCACATACCTGGGTTGCAGGCCAGGTCCCCATTTGAGGGAGAGGTTTTGTAGGCAACCAATCATGTATCTCTCAAACATCGAAGTTTCTCTCTCTCTCTTCCCAGTCTCTAAAAATAAATAAATAAAATCTAAAAAAAAAAAAAAAAAAAGAATTATACACCATGACCAAGCAAGACTTATCAGAAATGAAAAGTAAGGGGAAAATAAATAAAAACTATCAAATTGGAAAGGAAATGAATCTACCTCTATTTGCAGATAACATCATTTTGTATATGGAAAATTTTAATAAATCCACTAAGAAACTGTGAGTATACACAGGTATATTTCCAAGCTCTGTTTACCCAGAGGTACTAGAAACGGCAACACCCAGGTACAATGGGCACATCGGTGCCCAGATCTTTGTTTCTAATACCATTCTTCAATAAAAAGAAACCAGGCTCGTTGGAGAAATGGCTGGGGTAGGTAATATATAACATGAGTCTACTAGCTCCAGAAAAGTAAGGAAGTACTCAAAAAAACCAAAGTGATGGGGTGTGTCTATGGTACAGGGCCAACTGAAGGAGCCCCCCAATAGCCAAAGTTGGAACAATTTGAGCAACAAAGTAAGTAGCATAATACTGGATTATAAACAAAAGTATAAAATAAATATCCATTAGATCCTACTGATATAAATAAATGATGGACTAAATAAATAATTGGGAAAGAATAATCTCCTGTACAAAAGAATCCCAAATAATGTCTAAGATGTAGATATTGCTTCATTAAGGAGATGGAGCATAACTTCATACCCCTAAAGTTATGGACTGTGCATAGTGATTTCTTTCCAAATAGTACAGCATGAAAAGGGAAGAAAAAAGAAAACTTTACAAATAGTGCCTCAACTAGGTGATCAAAGTTAACATTAACAATGGTAAGTCATGTTGCTGGTACCATTGATATAATGTGATAGAAGTAGCATCCCACCCTGAACCCATAACCCCAATCTATTTACGAGGAAAACATCAGATAAATCCCAATTGGAGGACATTCCACAAAATGCCTGAACAGTACTCCTCAAACCGCCAAGTTCACCAAACACAAGAAAAATCTGAGAAACTCCCACATTCTAGAGGAGCCTAAGGAGATATGACAACTACCTATAATGTGGTATCCGGATGAAGTCCCAGACAGAAATGGAACATTACATAAAAACAAAAAAAAAATCCAAATTAAGTATGAACTTTAGTTAAGAATAATGTATCAGTACTGGCTCATTAGTTGTGATAAACGAACCACAGTAACGTACGATGCCAGCGGGAGAAACTGGACGTGAAGTATACAGGCAGTCTGTATGATCCTTGTAATTTTTCTGCAAATCAAAAATATTTTAAAGCAAAATTTTATTTAAAAACATATATATGGGTGAAATGGGTGATGGGGGTCAAAATTTATTTTAAAAAGCTAGGTATGTAACGTGGTGATTATAGTTAGTGACACTGTACTGCATATTTGAAAGTTTCTCCAAAGTATACATACATATTATGTATACATACATATTTTATATCCACATAAACATATAGTTGTAGAAAACAATAGAAGAAAATTACCAAAAAGTTGGTAGCAGATAAATTTTTAAACTTTTGTCTTTTTCATTAAATGTTCCTTAATGAATATGTATTACTTTGAACATTAAAAAAACTTTGTTGGGCTTCCGGTGGCAGGGTCTGGGGAAGGGGCGGCAGGCGCCATGTCCGGCCGCGAAGGTGGTAAGAAGAAGCCCCTGAAACAGCCCAAGAAGCAGGCCAAGGAGATGGACGAGGAAGATAAGGCATTCAAGCAGAAGCAAAAGGAGGAGCAGAAGAAACTTGAGGAGCTAAAAGCGAAGGCTGCGGGGAAGGGCCCCCTGGCCACGGGTGGAATTAAGAAATCTGGCAAAAAGTGAGCTGTTCTCCTGACTGGGTCACTGGTGATCCTTCATTCCATTCCGGTTTTAACATCTGGATTCCCTGTCATAACATCTCTTGCCACCTATAGCTAGCTTGTCTGGGAGCCTGTTGTACATTTAAGAATAAACTTTTGTAAAAAAGAAAAAAAAAAACTTTGTCATTGCTTTTTCCAGCTTTATTGAAGTAAAACTGACTATTAAAAATTGTATATATTTAAGATGTACAACTTGATATACATATACATTGTGAAATTTTCACCACAATCAAGCTACTTAACATTATCACCTCATATAGTTATCATTTTCTTTCCTTAATATCTACCTCTTAGCAAATTCCAAGTATACAGTACAGTATTATTAAGTGTGGTCATATTGTTGCACATTTGGTCTTCAGAACTTACTTACCCTGCATAACTGAAATGTTGTGCCCCTTGACCAACACCTTACTATTTCCCTCTCCCATGAATTCTTTTTAACATAATAAGGAAAATGGTTATTTGTTTAAAAACTAACCTTGGCTCTCTCCCTTCTGCTACATTGTATCTACTTCTATTATAAAATAGGAGATACACCTTTATCTTATGTTGAAGGTGATACAGATAATAGATAGATAATAGATCACTAACTCATACTGAGTACATACAACGTGTCATGCATCATGCCATTGGCCTTCATGGAGGGACAATAATGAAAAGCCACATGTAACTCAATAAGGACCTGTTACGGAAGATGGCCATCACCACATCACACGCAGTGTCCCTTTTATGAGGTGCTGGAAAATTTTCTAGGGTTTCAGTCCCAGAAAAGCTGTCCTCTTGATCATCTGGGTTGTTTTATTTTTGACACAATTTTGATAACTTTGTTTTCCTGAAGTATAATATACACATAATGAAGTGCAAAGCCTAAAGTGTGCAACTTTTGAAACGTTAACCGCTTCCTGGCTCTCAGTGGAGAACATCGCCAGCACCCAGGGCCTCCCCTCTCCCTTCCCAGTCAATCCCCTCCCCACAGAAGTCACCGCAATTCTGACTTCTGTCATCACAGGCTTGCTTTTACGGCAGAGGCGCTGCTGTGACTCTTGTTCCTGATCAGGGTTCTTTCTCTGCTGTAGCCCCAGGAAGTCAGAATCAGTTCTGGGGCCCAATTCCAGCAACGGTGCAGGACTTCAGCGTGTGCATTTTTGAGATAAGAGCCCTACCCGCCTGGTTTATCTTGTGTTCCTGTCATCTTCAAAAGGACCGAATGGCTAAAACAACAGACTTGGAGCCAGTCCAAGCTTCTGCATTGCCATTCACCAACGGTGTGACTAAGGCAAGCTTAACCTCGTTGAGTCTGTGTCCTTATCTATAAGATAATAGTACCCACCTCACACGGTTGTCCTGAGGATTGATACAGTAATCTATGTAAAATAAGTAGCCTAGTACACAGCCTATAGTAGTACCTAATAAGCAGTAGCCAATATGAGAATTTAAAAGTTGTATTTCTCTCCTTTGCCACCTTACATTCTCTTTTGGAATGATATAGGGATAAAAGCAAATATGAAGATAAAACTCTCAGGTATTCCAGACTTTTCCCACGAACCTATCAGACAAATACAGAGGAAACTGGAAACGTAATCAGAAGGGTGCTTGTTAGAATGGCTTTAGGACAACAGAAGTCCGTCTCTGAAGATTCCCTGAGATTAAAGCGACCTATCTCACCCAAGGTCATGTCCTTCCACTGGAAAAAGTTATTCCAGCTCAAGAGCTTTCTGTTTTAGGATCAGCTGAGGCCTGTGTGGCACCTATCACCCAGGCCAACCTCTTCTAAACCTGCTGCCCTCCCTCCTGGCCAAGGTAAATTCGAGGGTTTCTCTAATCAACTTCTTGTGTGCACATCTCCCTCTCGGTCTGTTTCCCTGGCACCCTACCTCCAACAGTTGTGAGCATTGATTACCAAATGGCCTCATCTCTGACAGTCTACTGTACTTGTCTTCACAATGAGCACGTACCCTCCTAGTCCCCCGACAGGACACTGTCTCCTTAAGGGGGCTTCTGGGCTTGGTCAGCTGTAGAAACTCATCAAAGTTAGAGATTGGGAAAAAACAAAAAAATTCTAATGTTTCCTTCACTCCTGCTCACAGAAAAAAGATTAAGTAATTCTACAAACCACTAAAGAGGACCAATCAAAATCATACTTTTCAGAAGTACTTGGTATTGAAGATGCTTAACTCTGAAGAGTTCTTTAGTAAAAACTGAGGGGTTTTGTTGTTATTGTTTTCCCTGTGAAGTCTCAAGTTAAGCAAAAGGGAAAAACCCACTGTTTGTTCTGAGCAAGAAAAGGTGCAAAAATCTTCAAGGCTAATGAAGATTTTAAACTTTAATAATGGCGAGTTTCTTTTGGAGTTCTAACTCCAGGGAATTGAGCAGAGAGGGAGCACACACAGTGAAAGGACAAAGCCGGCCCCATGTGCCAAGCAGGACTATGACCTTGCTAAACAGCACCGCCATTTTCGTCTTCTGAGCTTCTCTCCCCAGGACTGGAAACAACTGGAAAGCAAGAACAGAATGAGACTAGCCACTCCCTACAGCCACAGGCAGAAGATAACACAGAACACACTACAACCTGGTGTTTTGAGGCCCCAACAGCCCAGGGGCCACACAACAGCAACCGCCCCCCACCCTTTTTAACCTGATTGTAACCCAATAAAAGCTCAAAGCCCCAACTCCTTAATGCCGGTGTTATCTCTCTACACTCTGCCCCTCTCCTTTCTTGGAGAGTGAATAAAATCTTTATTCTCTACACTTTTTTCTCTTTGTGAGTTCTTTCACAGCCCCCCACCCCACCTTCACCAATACCCTAACACAAAGGTGTCAAATCCAGCTAGGAAAACCATGCTTAACCCTTAAGAACACATTATGAACTGAAGCCTGTTCTCCTGGGTGACTTGCACTGGCTGATTCGGGTGCCAATATAAAAAAAAAAACAAAAAAAAAAAAAACACAAAACCCGCAGGTCACACTGATCCAGTTACAAAGATGAAAAAAGAATGCACCTGTAGAGGTTCAGCTGAGAGGAGCTGGGTAACATAGTAAATCTTATGGGACCCAGGGGTGACTATCCTAGATTTTCAAAGAGGGTCCTCAGAGGTCCTTGACACAGTTTATAATTGTGTACACATAAAGTGTGAATGTGTTTTTAAATGTATATTTTATCACTTTTTGGCAGGGGCAGAATCATAATAACAGTTATTTATCTGGGCAAAATTTTCTCCACTATATGATTGGGGGTGCAGAGCAGGTGCTACTAAGTGGAGGAGTGAGTGAGAGAAACTCTCCTCTGCGTGGGAATGGCTCACTCTCCTCTGGTCAGTACTGCCAGTTTTAGCTTTATCTAGTTTTAGAGGAACCTGGTGTTGGATCTGTTGACCAAGCTCACTGTGATTACCTGTTGTCAGGTGAGAAATGTTCTGATTTCCAACCGACACCATGCGTGACAGACACTGAGTTTCACACATAAAACTACTCTAGCCACCAAGATTATATTGGCTTTATTTTGATGTAACCTAACTGTATTATTATTAACTGTATTATTAACTGTATGATTCTGGTGGGAGCTTACCCAGAAGAATCACATACTTGTTCGCTTTTCTTGTATATGATCTAGAATATGCTTACTACTTAAATAGGATATCATATTAGCCATTGTACTTTATTAAATATCGAGGTTGCTTTTCTTTTTTTTTTTTTTTTTTTTTTTTAAATATATTTATTGATTATGCTATTACAGTTGTCCCATTCCCCCCCCACTCCACTCCATCCTGCCCACCCCCCTCCCTCCCACGTTCCCCCCCCATAGTTCATGTCCATGGGTCATACTTATAAGTTCTTTGGCTTCTACATTTCCTACACTATTTTTACCCTCCCCCTGTCTATTTTCCACCTATCATCTATGCTACTTATTCTCTGTACCTTTACCCCCCTCTCCCCCTCCCACTCCCTTATTGACAACCCTCATGTTCTAGTTGTTTGCCTAGTTTGCTCTCGTTTTTGTTTTATGTGTGGTCGTTAATAACTGTGAGTTTGCTGTCATTTTTACTGTTCCTATTTTTGATCTTCTTTTTCTTAGGTAACTCCCTTTAACATTTCATATAATAAGGGCTTGGTGATGATGAGCCTCTTCAACTTGACCGTATCTGAGAAGCACTTTATCCTCCCTTCCATTCTAAATGATAGCTTTGCTGGATACAGTAATCTTGGATGTAGGTCCCTGCGTTTAATCTTGGGTAATGTAACCATGGTGTGCCTTGTTGTGTTCCTCCTTGGGTCCAGCTTCTTTGGGACTCTCCGAGCTTCCCGGACCCCCCGGAAGTCCATTTCCCCTGCCAGACCGGGGAAGTTCTCTACCATTTGTCCAAATAAGTTTTCAATTTTTTGTTCTTCCTCTTCTCCTTCTGGCACCCCCGTAACTCGGATGTTGGAACGTTTCAAGGTGTCCCGGAGGTTCCTAAGCCTCTCCTCATTTTTCCAAGTTCTTGTTTCTTCATTCTTCTCTGGCTGGATGCTTGTCTCCTCCCTCTGGTCCACACCATCGATTTGAGTCCCAGTTTCCTTCTCATCACTATTGGTTCCCTGTACATTTTCCTCTGTTTCTCTTAGCATAGGCTTCATTTTTTCATCTGTTTTTCGAATGGATTCAACCAAGTCTGTGAGCATATTGATAACCAGTGCTTTGAACTGTGCATCCGATAGGTTGGCTATCTCCTCGTCGCTTAGTTGCATTTTTTCTGGAGCTTTGAAGGGCTCTGTCATTTGGGCCATTTTTTTTTGTTTGTTTGTCTTGGCGCCTCTGCTACTTTAAGGGGCGGAGCCCTAGGTGTTCACCGGGGCGGGGTAATGCTGGTCACAGCGCTGTGACGTTGTATGTGGGGGCGGGGCCGAGAGGGAGCAATGGCACCCGCTCCACTCTCCTCCGGATCTCAGTCTTTCACTCCGCTACCCACAATCAAACTGGGCCCCTCTGGTGCTGGTTCCCAGGTGGGTGGGCTTGTGCACACTCTAGGCCCCTGTGGGTCTCTCCAACAACCTCTCCTGTGAGGCTGGGAGTCTCTCCTGCTGCCGACCCAACCCCCACGGGCGCCTTCAATCAGAGGTTTGAGGCTTTATTTCCCGGAGCTGGAGCCCTGGGTTGCGCAGCGGTCTGCTTCTCTGCCCGCCGTTCGTCCGGTTTATCTGTGGGCGAATGTGGTGCCGCGGGGTGCTACCCGCTGCTCTGCCTGCCCCGCTCTCTGCCACTCTGAGTCCGGCCCTCTGGGTTTATCTGTGCAAATGTGGGACTGCAGGTTCTGCTAGTGCTCGGACTGCCTGCGCCATTTGTCCCACACTCCGCCAGTCTCAGTCCCGCCACAGCCACGCGAGTCCTCTCCACCCCAGTGCCGTCTCCGCCCCTCCTACCAGTCTGGATGAATGATTATTTTCTGTTTCCTTGGTGTTGGTCCCCCTTGCTGTTCGATTCTCTGTCAGTTCTGGTTGTGCGAGGAGGCGCAGTGTGTCTACCTACGCCGCCATCTTGGTTCTCCTCGAGGTTGCTTTTCTTTTTTAAGGATTAATTGGTCTTCAGTATCTCTACCTCAGTTCCATTTTGTTAATTATTTTAAGAAATATATTTATCTTTATGTCCATAATTACATTTATTGCCCACCCAGTTCCCTTGAGCGTCAGAACTAGGAAGAGAAATCCTTAGTGGCCAACTTGCTGCTCCCTATAATGGACAGAGGCACAAACCCACGTCCAGAGAGTCCCTTTGAAGAGAGAAGGGTAGCTGTTGGTACAAGATTTTAGAAATATTGTTTTTGTTGTAAGGTTAACAGTGTCTACTTTTTCTTATTCTTATGATTTTTCAATAATAGCATCATCTCAAATAGATACAGCAAAATGTGGAATTTAACTGGATGGAGCAAAGGTTGCCAAACACAACCCAAGGACGGATCAGATCAGAGAGAGGTCCAGGCTGAGGCAGAAGACCCGGGGCTTCATCCTGAGAGACCGCCTTGTTGTCACTTGGAATTTAATCTGTTACATTTATATGTTTGTAATTTTTTAATGGTAACAACTTTAATGTCTATCTATAAGGAATTTTGATACATCCATATCATGCATATCATACAGCTATTGAAAGGAATGTCATAGAGCCCTGGCCAGGCGGTTCAGTCGGTTAAAGCATCGTCCTGTACAACCAAAAGGTTGCAGTTTCAATTCCTGGTTGGGGTGCATATGGGAGGTAGCCAATAAATACTTCTCTCACGTCAATGTCTCTCTCTCTCTCCCTTCCTCTATCTCTAAAATCAATGAACATATCCTCAGGTGAAGATTAAAAAAAGAAACAAAAGAGAAAAAGAAAAACAGAAATGCAGTAGAGCTCTCTTGCACTGATAGCAAATCATATCCAAGATAGATTCAGTGACAAAGGAAACTGCAACGTGGTTGCCTCTGGGAGGGCAGGAAGTGGGTGCAGCAGGCACTGACTGGAAACGGGCATGAGGAAACCCTCACAGTTTTGGAAATGTTATATATCTAGTTTTGAGTAGTGGTTACATTGGTGTATTCCATAGTCAAAAACTCATCCAGGCCCTGGCTGGTGTGGCTCAGTGGATTGAGCACCGGCCTGTAAACCTAAGGTCCCCCTGGTGTGACCCAGTCAGGACACATGCCTGGGTTGCTGGCCAGGTCCCCAGCTGGGGACATGTGAGAGGCAACTGATCTCACACACTGATGCTTCTCCCTCTCTTCCTCCCCCTCTTCCCCTCTCTCTAAGAAAATAAATAAATAAAGTCGTAAAAAATAACACAAAAAACTCGTCCAGTAGAACAATTAAGAATGGTGAATTTTATTTCATGTAAATTATACAGCAATAAGAGAGAGTAAGCTGCAAATTAGCATATTTAATGTGATTTCACTTTTGTTTTAAAAGAAGAAATGTAAACATTTTACCATTACATGCTTAAAATAATTTCTGAAAGGATGCTTAAGATTTTATTGAGAATGGCCCAAGCTGTTGTATCTCAGTGGACTGAGTACCAGCCTATGAATCAGAGTCGCCAGTTCAATTCCCAGTCAGGGCACATGCATGGGTTGTGGGCCAGGTCCCCAGTAGGGGGCACATGAGAGCAACCACACATTGATGTTTCTCTCCCTCTCTTTCTCCCTCCCTTCCCCTCTCTAAAATAAATAAATAAAATCTTTAAAGAAAAAGATTTTATTGATAATGATTAACTCTAGGGAGTGGGTCAGGAAGAAATTTGTTTTTCATTTTATAGCCTTTTGTAGTATGTTTTTCTCCTTTGTGCATATAGTATAATTATAATATGTGCATATGATATGTGTATATTATATAAAAGATATATATTATATATACACATTATATATGTGTATATAATAAGTATCATATATTATATATAAGATTTTATATATGTACATTATATAATTATAATATGTGCATATTATATGTGCATATTATATGTAAGATATATATTCTATATACACATTATATGTGTGTATATAATATGTATTATACATTATATATTATATGTACATTATATAATTATAATATGTGCATATTATGTGTGTATATTATATAGAGAGATGATAGATAGATATATAGATAGCATTTTTTTTACAGCGCCATATTTATTGCATTAGGAGTCTTGATGCAAAGGCCTTCCAGAAGCCTCTATTTAAACATACACAATAGTGACTTAAAAATAAAAGAAACTTTTCATATTGAATAAGAAAGAACTCCCCTAACTATCCCTGTTCTACAAATTCAAACGTGATAGACTATCAACTTTGAGTGGTTTTTCAAGAGTAATTATGGTAGGCTTGTGGTAAGCCAATTGTTTAGACCTAATGACCCAAACATGGCCCAACTGATTTTAACTGTGTTCATACCTAGTTTTTGAAGCATTTAGCCATACAGGTACCATACTTGTTTGTAAATATCTATCTCACCCTGTGAAAAAGTGAGGATGATCATAAGATCTTAAAAAAAAAATTCTGTACCATAGCAAGTCTCTGTGGAAAAAGATAAGCAACAAAACTGAACGTCAACAAGAACCTTAGGCTCACCACACCATACCATTTTTACCAGATTCATTTGAAAGGCAGCAAGTTTGAGAATCCCCAGTGATTTCCAGAACCCACATAAGCCTCTCTTCATTTGTGAAAACAATGACTCAGGAAGGTAGAAAATATATGGTGTTCTCATTAACAGTAAACTGAAGATTCAAAACTTTAACAATCCATAATTTATTTTCCCCACCTTATAGGACCTACTTCTGGATAGGCCCAGAGTGGATACTGGATGAAATCTTGTAAAATGGAATGGAAAGAAGTAGCCTTGTTTGTATAGTTCCTGTGTGAGTTTAGAGAGCACACACATTTCTGTAACTTAGTAAAATAGAAACAAGTAGCCTGCCTTATATTATGCCTGATTTAAAGAAATAAATATGAAAGACCAAACCAGAAAACAATATAGAAAAACATCTTTATGACTTTGGAATTGGAAGTGATTTTTTTTAATTGATTTTAGAGGGAGAAGAAAAGAGAGAAACATAGATTTGTTGTTCCACTTGTGCCCTGCATTCTGTGCCCTGACAAGGGATGGAACTCTCAACCTTGGTGTATCAGGATGATGCTCTAACCAATGGGGCCACCCAGACAGGGCTGGAAATGATTTTTTAAAAGATTTTATTTATTTTTAGAGAGAGGGGAAGGGGGGAGAAAGAGAGGGAGAGAAACATCAGTGTGTGGTTGCCTCTCACGGGCCCCCTTACTGGGGACCTGGCCAGAAACCCAGGCATGTGTCCTGACTGGGAATCAAACTGGTGACCCCTTGGTTCACAGGCCAGCACTAAATCCACTGAGTCACATCAGCCAGGGTAATTGTTTAAATAAGCTATAAAAAGCACAAATCTAAAAAGAAAATATTGATAAATTTCATTCCATTAAAATTAAAAATTTCCTGGGGTGGGGTGGAGGGATGGGGAGAAAAGGCATATAACTGTAATTGAATAACAATAAAAATTTTTTTAAAAATTAAAAATTTGTTTTTGTTAAAAGATTCCATAAAGCAAAAAGCAAGCTACAAACATATTTTTTGTAACAAATATATTTCTAACATATATAATCAACAAATTACTTGTATATAAAATATATTATAGTTCAATATGTCATTTATATTTGTTATATATACTACTTCAAAAACATATATTTACAATAAAAGAATCATGAAAGACAAAACACAAAGTTGGAGCTGGAGAGAGCCTGCCTCTTTCCAACCTCAGCTGTGTAATGTTATCACATATGACCTTCATAATAGTTCCTTCTCTGTCGGGCTCATGGAGCTGTGAGTGATAGTGTATGTATGAAAACATCTGACACATAACAAGAGCACAAAAATGGTTAATGATTATAATTATTGTAAGTAAATAATAATGTCAGAGCAGGATCAAAAACAAATTCTGCTTCTTAAATCCTCCTGATGTAAAACAGCATATTCCTAGGTGGTGTGGCTCAGTGGATAGAACAGAGGCCTGCAAACCAAAAGGTTGCTAGTTTTGCTTCCCAGTCAGGGTACATGCCTGGGTTGCAGGCCAAGTCCCCGGATGGGCACATGTGAGAGGCAACCAGGTCGATGTACCTCCCACACATGGATGTTTCTCTCCCTCTCTTTCTCCCTCCCTTCCCCTCCCCCACCCCCCCAAACACAGAATTGTTCCCACCAAGTGACTGACTGTGGAGGGAAGGGGTGTGGTATTGATAGATGGAACGTGTTAAGCTACAAATTATTGCTCCTGTTCTTCCCACTCGCTGGCTCTGACTCAAACAGCACTCCCACATTGAGTCCCTGCAGAGAGCCACCAACCAGCCTGGCCTGGGTGGGGTGGCATGGCGGGGAACCTGGATTCTGGGGGTGAACACTGGGAAGAGAAACCATCTCAATATAAACACCTTCCTGGAATGAACTTTCATACTCAAGGCTGGAAGCCTCTCTCATCAGCAAAAAATACTCCTTAGCCCACCTTACATTTTTAAATAGGAGAAACCAACCTCTAAACCTCACTAGGTCCTGACTCAGAAACACTGAAACCAGGAATTCTTACTTTGAACAGGTTTGGCTTCAGAGAGAAATTCCCCCAGATTCATGGCTCATTTTGAAATTATCTATTTTGTTCATAACCACGCTTAGAAATGTCAAGATAAAAATACAAAAATGAAAGGGACTAACAACACACACACACACACACACAGAATGGCGTGAGCGAGGCTGGTTTCAATCCTCATGCGTGAGCCAATCAGGGCTAGGCCAGTGGAGAAAGCCCCTGGCTCCAGGGAGCACTTCTCCCTGGAAGAACCAGAAAAAAAAAAAAATTGCCCCTTCCTGCTGGGACTGTAGAGTCAAGAGTTCCTCCCTCTGGAGCTTTTTTTTTTTCTTAAGATTTTATTTTTTTTAGTTTAAGAGAGAAGGGAAGGAAGGGAGAAAGGGAGAAAAACATCAATGTGTGAGAGAAACATTCATCAGTTGTCTCTTACACACCCCCATCCCAGGACCTGTCCCACAGCCCAGGCATGTACCCTGACTAGGAATTGAACCAGAGACCTTTGGCTTCACAGGCAGGCCCTCAGTGCACTGAGCCACACCAGCCAGGGCCCTTCTGGAGCTTTTTATTAAAAAGCTCAGTGCTCAGTGGCTGGGGGAAGATGGAGAGTGGTGGCCTGTGGGGGCTGGAACAGATGACTTTCATGGAATGAGCAGAGACAGCCCCAATCACACCATAAATAAGCCTGTTCTTATCTGATCCTGTGTCCAAATGTTTTATTCCAAAACTATAGCTACCATGTCCCTTTCATTCTAGGGCTTTTTGAGGAGTCATTTGTTTGTGTAATGAGAGCATAGGTCAAAAAAGTTTGGTCCTTCTCCAAAACACTGAGGGAAAAATGAGCTTATTGTAAATGACCCAAGCAGCTCTGGCCTCAAGGGCATGGGGCCATGCAGTCCTAGTGCCCCATGGTCCCAAGTGTGGATAAAAGCCCTGTCTAGACTGCCCCACCCTCACAGTTAAGGGCTTAGAGAGATGGGTAGGATCGGTAGAACTCACAGTGGGGGCTGTGGCTTGGTGTGGGGTTTCAGCTGGACCACGAGAAGCCCAGAGCCGGATCTCAAGCAAATGCTCTCTCTCCTGTCCCCTTGCAACCCTCACTCTAGCTGCCACCTTGACTCCTCAGGCCAGACAGAGGAAGGGGCAGACACGTGCAAGGGAGAAGGGACATCCAGGCCAGGTCTCCCGGGATGGCAACTGATGGGGAGCCAGCCAGGAAGTCAAGAAGAGAAAACTCCAGTTTTTCCAAATTCACATGGCACATGCCTGTAGGGCTTTTGTGGGGAATTTCAAGAGAGAAGTTGATCCACAGGGGCATGGGTTGGTAACTTCCTCCTATGAGTCTCTGCTAACATTTTTCCACTCTTGCAGTCTTTATCTCAGCCACAAAGCATTTTGTCTGTGTCAGGGAAAGGACTTGCCATATCAGGAAAATTTATTGTGATGCCATGTCAAGCATTAATGTGTCTCTTTATTTTGGATCTTTATTTATCTATCTGCCAGGTCATTAAAGTAGGACCTGAAGTATCATCGTCACACTCCAGAGACCTGTCCCTGGTTCTCAGTGAACTGGCCTCAAAGTAGGCACTGAGTTGTGCCCTAAAGACAGAACAATAGTTTCAAATCTGACATTTCGGGAATTACAGACAAAATCTAGAACTTTCATTACAATATCTATAGAATTATCCCTCATTGTTGGCAGTGGATTCTTTCCTTGATGGCTAAATTTGCAAGTGATTCCCATAGGACCCTCTTCATAAACTCATGCCTCCCTTTCTGAGAAGTTCAATAGCTCTGGGGCAGTGTTGTTCAATAGAAGTACAATGCAATTCACATATGTAATTTTAAATTTAGTAGCCACATTTAAAATTAAAAAAGAAGAAACAGGTGAAATTAATTTTAAAAAGTGTTATTTCACCCAACATATCCACAATATTATAGTTTCAACATGTAATCAACATAACATTAACAAGACATTTTATGTTCTTTTTGTCATATGAAGCCTCAAAGTCTGGTATGTATTTGACACTTGTAGTGGGTCTCAGTTCAGAGCAGTCACATCTCAGCTGCTCACTGCCCCAGGACAGGGTTAGAGCTTCAGGTCTGAATTTTCACAGCTTGACCTTCCAAGTCCTTCTTCACTTGACCCACATTTATCAATTCAGGCATATCTACCCTTCCTCCAGAACACAGAAGAGGAATCTCAGAGAACTTCCCTCATTTTACATCTAACCCCACATGAGCTCAGACATGGAGACCCGCCTGAGGTCACACAGTGTTTAGTGGCCTCACTAAGGCTTTCCTGACTTCCGGAACAAGTAGAACTGTTTGAGCCAGGTTTGTGACTGAAGTGCAGTCACCCACAGTAATAATACTGGGGGAGAACTAATGAGTAGATGGTTTCTTCTCTGCTCTGCTGATGATTTCTAGTTGACCCCAACTTCTCAGAATTAGTCATCCCCACAGCCAGCCCCATGACTGCCTTACTGGCATGGCAGGCTGACTTGAGTGACTATTGGGGAAGTCGCCTTGAGCTCTACATGCCATAGGGATTTGTAGACGGTCACCCTCGGGCAAAGCTGGGGGCTCCACAGAAGATGCACCACCAACTCTCTGTTCCAGGTAAACTCAAGACAGGGCCAGGGTGTCCTGTGTGCTGCTACCTGTTGGAGCCAACCAGGGAAAGAGAAATAGAAGTGACATCCAGACGTACAGAAAGCAGGAATCAGGGTGGAGAGGCCCTGGGGCCAGGCATCTCCTGCAGGCAGAAGGAAGAGAGAAGACAGCACCTCCAGATGCCCTGGTCTCAGGACCAGGGGGGCAGTGGGGTCCTGGCTACAAAGGGGCCAAAGTGGCCTGTTCCAAAACTCCTCAGACTTTAATGCTCATCTCAGTCCCCTGGGAGTCTTGTTGAAATGAAGATTCTTCTCAGTAGGTTTGGGGTGGGGCTTTTCTAACCATCTCCCAGGGGACAGTTACTGCTGGTCCAGGGACCACACCTCATAGCAAGGGCCTATCCCAACTACCCGCAGGTAAGTGGCCCAGTCAGGCTGGATACAGACGAATACTTCCCCCCACTGAGAGCTATGGAACTAATAGTGGCAGCTAATGCCAACCAAGTATAAGCACTGCTCTAAGTCCTTACAGTAACTCATTTAATCTTCATGATAGCTCTGTGAGTTGGTGACTATTATTATTTTGCCTCTTTACAGTTGAAGAAATCAAAGCCCAGAGAGGTCACATGACTTGCATAGAGCTGGTAAGTGATAAAACTGGAATTTGACCCTGGGCCACCTGGGCTGTTCTGCACGTTTGGTGAGCAGTCTCGAAGGCCACTCAGGCTGCTGTGTGCTGTATCAGCTAACAGATGATGAATATGTCTGTGGTACATTAGCAGAATCCTTTCAAATTGTGATGAGCTCTCCAAATTTTTTTCAAAGTATCTTTTATCTTCAAACAACTTCAAAGCTTGCTTGTGTGTATGTGTGTGTGTGTTTTTTTAAATAAAAGTTTAGTTACTTAGGAATTCTGAAAGGGTGTTAAAAGCAATTAGTATGGGCTTAAGGAATTTTATCTTTAACATCCTCACTATGGGGGACAGGGTCTATTAATATACTTCAAACATTGTTGATCTGTCTTCTCTCTGGGAGGAAGCAGGGCTGCCTCATCCTGTTGGGCCCGGTGTATCCCATTTGTTCTCTGGTCCCATGGCCATTTGTAGTTGTGAGAGGAGCTGGGGGTGCGGGTGGGGCTGATCTCTAGATCCAGGACCAGGCTAACTGGGGCCTGGCCCTGCTCGGCCTCCAGGTGGCTGGGTGGCCTGCTGAGCTCACATCCCTTCTCAGGGTTAGGTTCCTTGTTTGTGCTGTGAATGGCCTGGCAGATTCTCTGAGGTGCTAGCATGTGGCCTTTTCTTTTTGAGGGTTTCTAATCTTTGTCAGGATTTTCCCAGTAGCTGATTTTCTGTACAATGGACTGTTCCCATCATGGTGATGGGCTCCTGCAAAAAAAAAAAAAAAAAGAATCCTAGAGAAGGCGTAAAACAAAGGTGAGAAATTCTTTGGCGAAAAAGTCTTGATAGGATCCTGGCTTCCTCTCAGTGGCCCGAACCCTCCTGACTAGTTCCCAACCTACACTTCCTCATTGGAGTCCCGTCACCTGGATATTTTAGAACCTGCTTCACTTCCACCAGCTTTCCCTTCTAGCCCTGGCTTAAATTCCCTCACCAGCTCCCTATCGCCCACTCGGCCAAGGCCACACTTCTTGTCCTAGCTCCAGATCCCTAGTGTTCTGCTTATGCTCCACCAGACAGCTTCTCAGCTCCCAGCTCCCTGTGAGTGGTCCCTTAATCTGCAACCCCCTTCTCTCCTCCATGCCTTTTTATGTGCTGTCCTACCACCTGGCACGCCCTTCCTACCCCTGACTGCCCAGCAAACACCTACTCATCCTTCAAGACCCTCCGGAGGGGTGTTTTCTGGGAAACTTTTTAGGATCCACCTGGGTAAAACAAATCACCCATCCTTTCTGCTCCACTGTATCTCACACTGATCAGAATGAGCTTTCATTTTTATCAGTTTGAATACATTCAGCAGCAGGTAACAGAACCCCTGTCTAATAGTGGCCCAAACATTTCTTTCTCTCTCAGACAACTGATGGTGGACTCTTCAGGGTTGGTTCAGCAACTCGACTCTGTCATCAAGAACCTAGGCCCCTTCCCTTCTGTCATCCTTAGCATTTTGTGTATGTCTTGCCTCATGGCCACAAGATAAAGGCTACAGCTCTAAGCATCACATCATTGCATCTTAGCCTCCACGAAGGCAGAAAGGAGGGTAGAAGAAAACGGGCCTTTTACTTGTACACTTGCTCTTGGACTGCTGATGGCTGGCCTTTCCTACCCCTGGTCCCCATACTCTATCAGATGCTCCAGTTTTAACTGCTCATCCTGACCAGGTACCTTTGACTGTCCACACTCAAGACCTGACCCTCTCAAGTACCTGTGGTCAAAGACCTCATTTGTCCTTAAAAAACAAAATTACTCCCACAGTCTAAAAATCTTGAAACATTTTTGACTGTCTGGACATTTATTAACTTTTGAATAGTTCTGTTGTACGTGTGGCTTTTATTGGGAGTCACCGCAAATGTGTTTTAGAAGTAAGTATGCTATAAATAATAAATAAATGAATGAATACCTGGAAGTGTGGCTGTTTTTATTTAATCTTGAAAGAATGTAGTTACCACTGCGATAAGCCCCTCTAGCTAAGAGTAAACAGGATGGCCTGACTCCTATCTAGAATCTAAAAGCTGCAAGCTGATATAGGGAATAGGGCTAGTAAGGGGTGAGGGTGAGCGGGCATTTGGGATAAGAGCTTACTTTTTGGTTCAGCTTGTGGGATGCAGAGCATGTGAATTTTGGAGAGAGGTAAGGTCTGAGGCCTCATCACTGACTTTACAACTGCCAGTATGATGGAAGGATCCCTCACTCTGGCCCTCCAGTTCCCAAGTGTATGAGGCTAGATGACCTCAAAGGGCCCTTCTAACTTGGCATATATATACATACATACATAGAGAGAGAGTGCTTCTCAGAGGGATGGAACTACCCATCTGGGGGTGGTGGGAATAGGCAGTGGGGGTCCCGGACCACTTTTCCTCTTGACCACGGTGGCCTTGGCTCCCCACAGCAGCTGGGAAGAGGACTCACTGCCTTTCTGACTTCCTCAGAAGGATGGAGTTCTCACTCTGGAGGCAGTTTTCTCCTCAGCAGGAAGCTTGACAACAGTCTTGGGCACTCCTGCTCTGTGTGCTCAGCTTGGGAACCGTCCCCTCCAGGTTCAAGCAGCTCAGGAGTCCTCTTTTCCCTGTCCAGCCTCAACCAGGACAGGACAGGCAGAGAGGGAAATATGCCATATTTTGCCATATGAAGTGCACACTTTTTTGCCCAAATTTTTGAGGCAAAAATAAGGATGCGCATTATACATGGGTAGTACTAATTCCATATCTAATAAATGTTTTTAACTCTTTTATTTATGCTTATGAATTAAAAGTATGACTCTAGAAAGGAATAATGATATCCATCTGCAAAATAATACCATGGGATACAATAATCAGTTTTGTTCCTAAATATAAATAATTAAAAAATTGAATTGAAAAATTAAAATGAAAGATGTTTTTCCTGAAAATTTGGGCCAGAACTGTGGGTATGCATTATATCAGGGAGTGCATTATACACGGAGAATAGTATCTCTCAGGTGGTTGGGGGATGCAAGGAGACTCCTAACTACAGATCAGATGGGGTCCACCCAAGATAATCTAGGACAATCATTCCATCTCAAGATTTGTAACCTTTCACCACATCTGCAAAGTTGCCTTCACCGTGTAATGTAACACATTCACAGCTCTGGGGACTAGGGCGTAGGCATCTTTGAAGGCCATTATTCTGCCTCCCACAGAGAGGATCCAAAACCTATCACTCAGTAAGTAGCAGAAGTGGAAAGTGAATCCACAAAATACATACTGGTTCTATCACATCCCAGCTGCTTCAGGAACTTCTGGCACCATTTAATTCACCCTGTTTCTTTCTGGTAAGAATATACCCAACTGGGCCAGGGAGCAAAGAATCTCTAGAGAGAGTGATTCTGCAGGTCCCCCATCATTTAGATGGCACCTCACCTCCTGGGATTGTCAGGGAAGTTCTCCGAGGTCAAACCTAATGGGTCCAGGATGGGGGCTAAAGCTGGCCAAGAGTATCTCTGCCTGTTTATCTTAGAAGTCTCCAGGAGGGATGGGCATCACAGGTGGATGTACAGTGTACACATGTGGCACACTTCCTTCCCCCTCCAGACTGGGCAGAATGAGAGAATGAGCTGGCAACTCCAAAACACACTGGGAGCTTGGGCTGTGGTGGGCATGATCCACCCTATTTCTGCCTCTGGCCCGAGTAAAAGTACACTTTCTCTTCCTCATCAGGAATTTCCTCCTATCCACAGATTGGATTCTAAATACCTTTTGTTCATCCATCATTCATTCATAAATATTGTGCACCTACTATTTACACATTAATGACTTAATGTCTTCATTAAAATACTAAAGTCCTTTAGAATACCCACAAATGCACACAGTCCTTCCTTTTCCCTCTGCCCAGTCCAGTGTACCCATATCTCAAGAAAAGAAGTAGAAGTCCATGGCTCAGGTAGCCCCTTGGTTCCCAGCACCATCAGCTGTGTTGCTACCGCGATCTCCAGTTAATCCAAAACCATGTGGCACCTTCTCAAGACTCACCAGCAAGAGTCCTTTCACCCTTTCCCTTCCCAGCAATGTCTCTCCTGCTTCCTAAACAATGGGGCAAAAGGGAGCAGCCCAAAGCCATGTGGTCCCCACTATCCAGCATGGATGCCATGCCTGGGTTTAAATCCCAGTGCCAATCTTCCTCTGCAGCCTCATTTCTGACTCCTCCCACAATCAGTTATACCTGCCAGCATTACTGTATTTTTTCAACCTTTCTTGGCTGTCATAGTAAGTCTGGGCAGGCATGGCCCCATGGTGTGGAGCCAATCATCTCCAAGCTCTCTCGCTGGCACTGTAACCAGGGGGAGTTGCCTCCCGGTTACATCCTGGGTGGAAGCCACTCCCATCCCCTTGGCTCAAAGCATAGCCACAGCTATTTAACATATCTATGAAACCAGTTAAAACCTATAGATATGTTAAATGACCATGCCTGAGGTTATCTGCAAAACTGTTGCTATGCAAAACAACTTTCAGTGGCCCTGCTCCATGTGTCCCATCCCCCAGTTCAGACCTGTGGGGGTGAGGACATCCCATATTTTTAGTATTTTCTGGACACCCTGAGTTCTGGACCCCATTACAAATCCTTCTTTGGGGGCCACCTGGCTGTACCCTCTTACAGCTGGGCCTGTGTAGACCAGGCTGCACCTGCGTCGGGCTATGGGCCCTGGCAGCACTGGGTTATCTCAAGCAGAGTGGAGGAAGAGAACGCGGATGGAGACTCTCCAGGGCCTCACAAGCTGAGGGAGCCATGTAAACAGCCCAGAATCTAAGCTGGGAGGTGAGAGCCACCATCTCCTAAAACCAGAAAAGCCTGAATTCTTGCTGCCTGTCACTACCAATCCATTAAATAGAGATAAGAATTGAATCTTTATGGGTACTTTATTCAGATGCTTGAGATCTGAGAAGATGACGGGTTATATACCCTCAAAAACTGTCTTACCCTGGCTGGTGTGGCTCAGTGGATTGAGTGCTGGTCTGTGAACCAAAAGGTCACCAGTTCAATTCCCAGTCAGAGCACATGCCTGGGTTGCAGACCAGGTCCCCAGGTGGGGGCATGCAAGAGGCAACTGATCGATGTCTCTCTTGCACATCGATGTTTCTCCTTCTCTTTCTCCCTCCCTTCCCCTCTCTCTAAAAATAAATAAATAAAATCTTTAAGAAAAAAAAGTCTTAACATTTTATTTCAAGCTGACCTTTTTAGAAGAAGAAAAAAGGTTAGGTAGGGGGTTTGGGGAAAAGGTAAGTTGGATAAGAGTTGCAGTTCAGGGGCTATTTTCCTAATATATCTTTATCTGTTGATCAACAACGCAGATGCCATCACCTGGAGACCCTCTGGGGCACAAAGGTTGAATTGCCTCCTAGAGGTCATGCATTCTAGTTCCTGGGATAATAGCTTTCCACAGGCATTAATCACTTAAGCCTATCTACTAAGGCTAACTTCTTTAATTCTTGAGTTCCCCTATCACTCCCACATCAGAGAATCAGCAACAGGCCAAGAAAACCAGAGAAACCAGTCAGAACCTCAAACTTTTCCTATGTTAGTTAGCAGCAGCAAGGCCAAGCAAAATTACAATCGTGTTGAAACTGTGAGGGAGATCCCGGGAAGTTTGTGTAGAGACAGAGAGGGAAAACGGAAATGGTGCAGTGCCTGTCGTGTGAAAAGAAGGATGAGGCTGTGTTACCGGTGTTCCCTTTGTGCAGGGTGCTGTCTTAATAAACAGAAACACATGGGTACAGGGGCTTTCACAGTCTTAATGCCAACTTGATGCCCTTCCCCTCCAAGTGCTCTTCCCCATGAGAGTTTAGGCCACAGCTGCTGAGGAATTCTTCCTTGACAATTTGTAAGACAGCACACTGAGGGGAAGAGATGTCTATGTCTCTACTGGTGGGTATGCAGTCAGCGGTCCATCAGTGTGTGCCCAGCCCTGCCTGGGGAGCTAGGCCGAAAGGAAGAGGCTACAAAGGCTTTCTTTAGGGACTGATGATAAATGGAGAGATCAGGGTCCCACAGGAGACACAGGGTCATGCCAATTATGCCTGTCTGCATGAACTGAAGTGCAGAAAAAAATCTACTAAAAAATTAGTGGTTATATATCTAGGGCATAGGTTGATCAAGGATATTTTTCTTCCTTAAATTCATATTTTCCAAGTACATACATTTTTACATCTTTCAAGTATTCTGTAATCAGAGGAAAACAATGAGAACATTATGTTTATAATTATGGTGGCAGAAAACTTAACTTGGTGTAAAGAAGAATTCCCTGAATGAGGATTAACAGGAAAGGGGTTCCCCAGGAAGGAAGCTCTGCCACACCTCTGTCTCTGTGAGGATCAGACACCCCAGGGCTTAGAAGGGTTGGCACTTGCTTGGAGGCCTGGGTTGGGGGTAGGGTGGGAGGGTTGAACTCTACCCCTCACTGCCACACCTGGAACAGACCCTGTAGTCCTGAAATCAATTTTGCATTCTAATCCCATTATCCCTGCACCTGGCAGGCTAAGCCTCGAATGTATTGAATGAACACTAAGCCGATTAGAGTTAGTTGATTGGGTTTCAATACCTGCATGTTGAGGAGGATTTCGTTTCCTCTGAGGATGCAAGGGGGCTGAGGTTTCTCCCCTGAGGACCTGCTCCCTGGAATCGCAGGTGCTTTTCCCTTTACTCAACTCACACCTGTCAGGTCATACTGCCTAACTCTCATCTCCAGAGGAAAGCCTAGACCTTCTTTTCTTTTCTTTTTTTTTTTTTTTGGTCCAAGTCATTTATATTTATTGCAGACATTTTAAGAAAAAAATAAGCAGAAAAATAAGCGGGTCACCTGTAGACCCACCAATATATTTTAACTAGACCTAACCAATATATTTTTGTCTCATACATAGATAATTGTCAAAATAAAAGAATATCAAACTTAATAAAAGAATTTCCAAACTACTTCTTGGAAATGTGTTTTTCATGAAATCTTCATCTTGAGTGCCTTTTCAAGTCTATAAATGTATACGCCTACATATGCCTTCTAATGAGTACATACTATTCCATCACATGACTCAATTATCATTTAGCCATTCCCTTATGGTTGGACAGGCTTTTCACAGCTTTTTGTCATTATCAACAATGCTGTGATGAATGTCCTTGTACTCATCTGTGCCCTCACCTTGTCATTATTTGCTCAGGCCAAATTATAGGAGATAAACTGCTAGTTTCAAGAGAATACAATCTTTTAGAGCATGTCTCCAAAACAGGTGAAATCTAAGGCCATGGACTACTGACTATCTTCTCCTACCCACCTCTCTTCTGGGTTTGAAGGGTCTTAAGTATGTTTGTGACCTCTTGCCAAAGAAGTACATTTCCCTCCCTTTCCCAAACTGCCTGTGTGTGACTTCTCTGCCACTTCTCCTCCTGCTGAAGTCATTACCCTCTCTCCTTGCTCAGCTCAGCTCAGCTCAGCTGTACATGTGGTACCTTCAACACGTTCACTCATTCAGATAATTCAGTAAACAATAAATATGCATGAAGCGTTTACTCTGTGCTAAGCCCTGGGAAATACAGAGGCAAACAAGTAAAGTCCTTGTCCTCGTGGAAATTACAAATACTAACAGAATTCAGACAGTAACAATTTATATGGAGAACCAAGAGAGTAATGGAAGAGTGAATGGATGTGGAGAGATGCTTTAGGTAACAGGTCCAGCGCAACTTCTCTGAGGAGGCAACGTTTGAATGGAGAGAGAATTTCATCATATTTCTCTGTTGATGTGTCTTCCTCCCTTTGTTAGATGGGGACTATGTCTTATTATGTGTATCCCAGAGGTAGTACAGTGCCTGGCTCATAGAGAGAGCTCAGTAGACATGTATCAGTGGAGACATGAATCAGTGGAGCTGATGGTCCCACCACCCTCTGTACTGCTCTAAGTCCAGATCCAGGGAGGTAGGTTCCTTTCTCAGATGTCCCACCTTGTTACCTAAGAATGACCAGGAGACCAGAGATGTTGGGGAGTTCACTCTACTGCACAGCAGGCCTTGTGGCAGAGCTTCCCTGAGAATCCAGCACAGCAGTGCAGCACAGAGATGAAGAGCAGAGGCTTGAATTTGGCTCTGTTGTTTATCCACTCTGGGACCTTGGACAAGTTACCCAACTTTCTATGACTTAGCATTAAATCTAGAAAATAGAGATCATCGCACCTACCTCACTGAATTGTGAGGATTAAATGGAGATAAAGTATTTAAGAGCTTGGCAGGGTGGCTGGATCAGAAAGGGAAGCAGCCAGCCTTGCTATGCCCATGGTGCCAGGGCCTGTTAGTGCCTGAGTGAAATGGGGTTTACCTGTCTGGCTCCCAGGGTGTGAGGCAGCCAGGGCCGGGCAGGAGGCTGAAGGCTTGGGCAAGACTTCAAGACAGGAGACGGTGTGTGGGCATATTTTCCACATCATCTTAAATGTTTCCCCACATCCTGACTTCTCTTTAAAAAGAATTATTATAAAAACAACGTAAAGATATTAAAGGAAATTTTAAAGAAAAAATCATCGATGTTCTGGGCATTCTGGCCCAATGATGTTATTTTTTAAGCTTAAAAAATATTTTATTTATTTATTTTTAGACAGGGGAAGGGAGAAAGAGAGGGAGAGAAGTATCAGTTGGTTGCCTCACCTATGTGCCCTGATGTGGGATGGAACTGCAACCCAGGCATGTGCCCTAACTGGAACTGAACCAGTGACCTTGAGCTTTGAGGAAAGCTGCCCAATCGACTAAGTCATACTGGTCAGGGCAATGTTATTTTTTTTCTGTCTAGTTTTTCCTGTTCGTTCAGATACATACACATTTTATATCACTGCAGTTACAGTGATCTCTTTTACATTTTGCATGTCATTTAACATTTTTATTGTAAATGTTCCTTTATAATCCTGTAGTCTTGAAACATATTTTTTTTTCTTGGTTGCCTCTCGCATGTGCCCCAACCAGGGACTGAATCCACAACCCAAGCATGTGCCCTCACTGGGAATCACACTGGTGACCTTTCACCTTGTGGGATGACGTCCAACCAACTGAACCACACCAGTCAGATCAGACATAGAATTTTTAATGACAGCTTTCAAGTTAATGAAATATCATTTATTCACTCTTTTTTTTTTTTTTACTGCTGAATATTTAGTGTGCTTCTTTTCGCTGTTAAAGATAAACATCTGCCATGGTTGCTGAGGCTCAGTGGATTGAGCACTGGACTGAGAATCAAAGGGTCGCCAGTTCAATTCCGAGTCAGGGCACATGCCTGGTTGTGGGCCAGGTCTCCACTGTGGGGCACTTGAGAGGCAACTGCACATTGATGCTTCTCTCCCTCTCTTTCTATCTCCCTTCCCCTCTCTAAAAATAAATAAATAAAATCTTAAAAAGAAACATATATTTGATTATAGCTTTCTAATTCTTTATGGCTACATTTCTCCCAGTATAACAATTTACACTTTATATGAGTATATGAGCACACTCTCCAACTCTGCAGAGAACTTTAGTGTTGTTAATGTGGCTGAATCTTGCTGACTTAATTTGGTACACCATGGTGTTTGCTATTTAAATTCTTCACGAATAAAATTTAGTTCCACACTGACTGGTGTGGCTCAGTAGACTGAGTGCCGGCCTGCAAACCTAAAGGTTGCCAGTTCGATTCCCTATCTGGGCACACGTCTGGGTTGAAGGCCAAGCCCCCAGTTGAGGGAGTGCAAGAGGTGACAGATCGAAGTGGGAAGCAAGATGGCGGCATAGGTAGACACACTGCGCCTCCTCGCACAACCAGAACTGACAGAAAATGGAACGGCAAGGAGGTCCGACACCAAGGAAATAAAAAGTAAACATTCATCCAGACCGGTAGGAGGGGCAGAGATGGGCAGCCGGGGCAGAGAGGACTCGCGTTGCTGTGGCGGGACTGAGACTGGCGAGTGTGGGACGAACGGGGCAGGCAGTCTGACCACTGGCAGACCCTGCAGCCCCACATTCGTGCAGATAAACCGAGAGGGCCGGACTCAGAGTGGCGGAGAACAGGGCAGGCAGAGTGGCGGGTAGTACCCCACAGCCCCACACTTGCGCACAGATAAACAGGGACGAATGGCGGGGAGCGAAGCAGACCGCAACCCAGGGCTCCAGCTCGGGGAAATAAAGCCTCAAACCTCTGATTGAAAACGCCCGTGGGGGTTGGGGCAGCAGCAGGAGAGACTCCCAGCCTCACAGAAGAGGTCCTTGGAGAGATCCACAGGAGCCTAGAGTGTGCACAAGCCCACCCACTCGGGAACCAGCACCAGAGGGGCCCAGTTTGATTGTGGTAGCGGAGTTAAAGATTGAGATCCGGTGGAGAGTGCAGTGGGCGCCATTGCTCCCTCTCGCCCCTCCCCCACATACAGCGTCACAGCGCAGCAACCAGCATTACCCCGCCCCAGTGAACACCTAAGGCTCCGCCCCTTTCTGTAACAGATGCACCAAGACAAAAAAAAAAAAAAGGCCCAAATGACAGAACACTTCAAAGCTCCAGAAAAAAATACAACTAAGTGAGGAAGAGATAACCAACCTATCAGATGCACAGTTCAAAACACTGGTTATCAAGACTCTCACAGAATTGGTTGAATTTGGTCACAAATTAGATGAAAAAATGAAGGCTATGCTAAGAGAAACAAAGGAAAATGTACAGGGAACCAATAGTGATGCGAAGGAAACTGGGACTCCAATCAATGGTGTGGACCAGAAGGAAGAAAGAAACATTCAACCAGAAAAGATGGAAGAAACAAGAATTTTAAAAAAATGAGGAGAGGCTTAGGAACCTCCAGGATATCTTTAAACGTTCCAACATCTGAATTATAGGGGTGCCAGAAGGAGAAGGACAACAGCAAGAAATTGAACACTTATTTGAACAAATAATGAAGGAGAACTTCCCTAATCTGGCAAAGGAAATAGACTTCCAGGAAGTCCAGGAAGCTCAGAGAGTCCCAAAGAAGCTGGACCCAAGGAGGAACACACCAAGGCACATCATAATTTCATTAGCCAAGATTACACAGAAGGAGAGAATCTTAGAAGCAGCAAGAGAAAAGGACAGTTACCTACAAAGGAGTTCCCGTAAGACTGTCAGCTGATTTCTCAAAAGAGACCTTACAGGCAAGAAGGGGCTGGAGAGAAGTATTCCAAGTCATGAAAGGCAAGGACCTACATCCAAGATTGCTCTATCCAGCAAAGCTATCATTTAGAATGGAAGGGAAGATAAAGTGCTTCTCAGATAAGGTCAAGTTCAAGGAGTTCATCATCACCAAGCCCTTATTATATGAAATGTTAAAGGGATTTATCTAAGAAAAGGAAGGTCAAAAATATGAACAGTAAAAAAATGACAGCAAACTCACAGTTATTAACAACCACACCTAAAACAAAAACAAAAGCAAACTAAGCAAACAACTAGAACAGGAACAGAATCACAGAAATGGAGATCACATGGAGGGTTATCAATAGGGGAGTGGGAGGGGGAGAGAGGGGAAAAGGTACAGAGAATAAGTAGCATAAATGGTAGATAGAAAATAGACAGGGGGAGTGTAAGAATAGTATAGGAAATGTAGAAGTCAAAGAACTTATATGTATGACCCATGGACATGAACTATAGTGGGGGAATGTGGGTGGGAGGGGGTGTGCAGGATGGAGTGGAGTGAAGGGAGGGGAATGGGACAACTGTAATAGCATAATCAATAAAAGATATTAAACAACAACAACAACAAAAAATACCCCCAAAACTCAAGACTCTGATGCACATACAAAGGGGTACTGGACAGGGTTATGGAGGAGGGGCCAAAGGGAGACAGAGTAGATTCTAGAGAAAACGGCTCAGAGGATGTTAGGTCATAACACCTATTTCTGGGGAGCAGGCATGTGCTACTGGTCCCTGAGTTGGATGTTTCCCTTGGGGTCAGAGGACTGGGCCCAAAGTTCCCATGAAAAACATTCTCCTGCTGACTGTGGCCTCTGCCCCCAGGCCTCCTCTCTTAAGACTGTGTGTTTAGGCAACTGCAATGCATTTTTAGAACAATTTTTAACTTGCAGGCTGTACTTGCAGAACCAGGTCTGGTCAAGACCTGTTACGTAATATCTTCAGACCTTACGGGTGCTGAGATCAACTGCAGCTCAGGCAAGTGTGGGCTGAGCCTACTCAGAGAGGGTAGGAGTTGAAAGGAAGGGGTCTCCTTCCCACCTGAAGGCTTGGGCCCCTACTGTGGAGAAGGAAAGCAGAGTGAGGCATGACCCAGCCTGAGTCTTCTTTCTAGGTGCCCTTAGAAATGTAGCTCTGCTCTGTTTCAAGTCTTACTGGAGGATTCAGGCTAGGTCTAAGAAAGAACCTCACTTTTGAGGAACTGCAAAATATGAACATATTACATAAAGATGTCAGATTTTCTTTTGTACCTGTTTAAAGATTATCTCTGATGAATAAAGTCCAGCCCAGAGCAGAGGGATGGACTATATGACTTCCAGAAGACTCTACTTGGCTCATGGTATGCTGGGCAGATCCCAGGTTAAGACACCTTGTGCCTAAGACTTAAGTGCTTTTCTAGAAACAAGACCAAACCTTAAAAAAGGTTTATAGAATTAAGGTAAGGGGCTGAGCTCACTGCAGCCTCCACTGCAGTCTGGGGCAGGCTTGAGCAGAGGGAAGGAGGGAATGCAGACAGCCATCAGGGTGGCTGGAATGCATGTTGCAGAAACAGCCTGGAGGCTGCAGATCCCAGCAAAGTGGGTGGGAGATGGAATCCCAGCAAGACAGCACAGGTAAGGACTATGGAGAGCAGCTGATCCAACTTCCTCATTTTATAGACAGAAGACTGAGAAGTGACTCATTTGCCCACAGTCATGTAAAGAAGGAGAGCATGATGAGGCTGGTAGATCAGTGACAGGCAGTTAGTTCAAACCCTTAAAGTCTTCCATGAACTTCAGATAGGCAAAGGGGGGTCTGGCTCTGGAAGCTGCTGGGTTGATGTGAGGGAGGGTTTGAGTAGTCCCTTTAGAGTTCTAAGTCCTGGGTCTGGAGCTGAGCCTTGGATGCAAGCCACAGATGGGAAGACATCTAACAGGTGTGAAAGAACAATTAACAGGACTTAAAAATGGACCTCCTGGGGTCAAACCAGGAGCCCAAAGTGGCGGTTGATGTCTCTACCTCAACCCTTGTTCTTAAGCTCCAAAGGTTACTACTCAACCCTGCCAAATTTCCCATAACTCAGAAGCAAGACCCTGCCTGCTCTCCCTTTACCTAGCCAGTCAACAGGCATCCATGGAGGCCAATTGCTTTGGCCCATGTGGCATCTCCCCCCACCCATATGCATTTTCTTCACCCTCCCTTCCTTCTATTCATCTGGCTCTCAGACAGGCTGAACCCATTTTCACAGACATTCTAGAAGCCCCCTTACATTGACCTCACCCCAGATTCACCTGGACACCAGCCATAGCCTCCTCACTGGTCCCTGGCCTCCACCTCTGCTCCTGCACTCCTCCTCCCTTTAGCCAGTGTGAGTGTGAAACATTTTTAGTGACAATCTCAAAAATGTACCTCCAATGTACCCATTTTCTCAGGAAGTTACTTGAGGGTGTGCTCTGCCAAAAAGAGAATGTAAATCAAGAAAGAAGAAATCGGATCCAGGAACCAAGAATCAATAGAGTGAGGAGCAAAGGGACTCTAGCTGATGGTGAGGGGAGATTCCAAGACAATAGCTATGGTAGAAACCGGGAGGTGACCAGTCCTGTAGAAGATAAGGTTTTAACTCATAAAATTTTATATATTCCTGAGTGTCCAATTTCTCTTCTGGGAAGGGACTTGCTGTACAGATTTCATGCTCAAATCACTTTCTCTCCATAGCTCCACCTACAGGTCCATCCAGAGCATGCCTGGAAGTTCCTTATGAAACCAATGGGGGAAGAAGAAGACAAGCAACCCTGCCCAGAAGAAGTTGAGACTCAGGTAAACCCCATTGTGTGTAGTACTGAAAAGCCAGGGAGGGTTAAGCAAGCCTCCCTGATAAAGTTGACCTCAAACCAGGGGTGAGGACTCCCAATAAAAGGCATTATCTCTTGTGGAAAGAGATCCTGGAAGGAATATGCCCAATAATTCAGAAGTTTCAAGAATACAGACTTATGCAGACCTGCCACTCCCCATATAATACACCGATTTTGCCCATTAAGACACCTCACTCAAATGAGTATCCATTTGTACAAAATTTAAGGGCCATAAATGACATTGTACAGGACATTCACCCCACTGTCCTGAATACTTATACTTTGGTGAGTAGTATACCCAGGGACAGCCTCTGGTATTCAATATTGGACTTAAAAGATGCCTTCTTTTGCATTTTGGTTGATCAAGACTCTTAACCATTGCTTGCTTTTGAATGGCAGGTCCTGGAATCCCAGGTCCAGACTCAGTACTGCTGGACAGTCCTACCACAAGGGTTCAGGAACTCCCTTACAACTTTTGGGGAAACCCTGATCCAGGAATAAGAGGATCTAAAGCTAAAAGGAGAAAGTGTTACAATATGTAGATGACCTCTTAATTACCAGGGCATCATTTCAGCATTTAACTAATACTATAGCTACCTTGAACCATATGGCATCTTGTGGCTATAAAGTATCAGCACAGAAGGCCCAGATTTGCCAACAAGCTGTAAGGTTTCTTGGGTTCCTTCTTGAACCTGGCAAAAGGAGTCTTACTGGAAACAGAAATAAAACCATAATTCAAATGAGAGTCCACAATATGAAGAAAGGGTTAAGAGGTTTCCTGGGAATGGCAGGCTACTGCTGCATTTGGATTCCAAACTTTGGGCTCATTGCTAACCCATTGTATAAAGCTCTGAAAGGATTGGAATATAGCCCTTTAACATGGACGAAGGAGTACACTCAGGCTTTTGAGTCTCTGAAGGCACACCTGGCTTCTGCACTAGCCTAGGGGCTTCCAAGCCTACTAAAGCCCTTTCACTTATATGTTCATCAAAGGCAGGGCATTGCCATAGGAGTCCTCACCCAAATGCTTAGTGACATTCCTCATACTTGTCAAAGAAACTAGATCACACTCCTCTTCAGGGTGGCCAGCCTGCTTGAGAGCTGTGGCAGCCACCTGCAAGATTTTACAGGAAGCTGAAAAGTTTTTCTTGGGACAACCTATTACTAGATATGCACCCCACCAAGTGTTGAGCCTGCTAGAGCAAAAAGGAAATTTGTGGCTCACTGCTGGAAGAATGTGCAGATACCAAGCCATTCTTCTCGACAATCCCAACATCTTCTTCAAAACTGTAAGTAAGGTAAATCCTGCCTCCCCTCGCCTGGAGCCTGACTCAGCCACATTAATGTATGATTGTGCTGAAATAATTGATAAAGTGTATTCTAGCAGAATTGATTTATAGGGCCATCCTCTAGAAGAGGCAGACTGGACTCTATACGCAGATGGAAGTAGTCATATGGACAAAGGAAACAGAAAGGCTGTATATGCAGTTGTGGCTCCTGAAGGAATAGTAGAAGCCAAAGCCTTGCCACCAGGAAGCTCTGCTCAGAAGGCTGAACTGATTGCATTGACAAGGGCGTGGGAATTGTTGCATGAAAAGAGAGTGAATGTGAATACCAACTCGAGGTAAGTTTTCCTAATTTTGCATGCACATGGTTTAATCTGGAAGGAAAGAGGACTGTTAACCTCCTGTAAAAAGGAAATTAAGCATGCCGCAGAAATTTTAAAATTATTAGAAGCTGTCCAGGTACCTTTACAGGTGGCAGTTATGCACTGCCTGGGCATCAGAAAGAGGACACTGAAACGGCTGGAGGAAACAATCTGGCTGATTGAGTAGGGAAAGAGGCTGCTAAAGGAATGTATGTAATGCCTTTGGTACCTGTTCTAGACTTGTCACAACTTGACGTTGAATATTCAACTACAGACTTAGAGAAAGCTAAGGGCTGGGGTTTTGATGAAGAAGGTCCCAATAGTAGATGTAGAGAGAATAAAAAAGGAGTTATACTGCTTCCTGAACATTTAGTAGAGCCATCATGAAGCATTTGCATAAGGCCAATCACTGTGTAGGGACTCATTAACCACCTATATTAAACCATGGCTCACAGGTCCTGGAATTTCTAAAGCCATAAGAAAAGTAATAGCTAGATGCCTTGTGTGCCAGAAGAACAACCCCAAGACAGATCTCCATCAACAGAAAGAAAAGAAACAATACTAACAGCAGTGCCCACTTAAAGATTGGCAAATAGACTTTACCCAGATGCCAAGGGTTAAGGGTGGAGATATTTGCTAGTCTTTGTTAACACTTTTCAGGATGGGTAGAAGCTTATCCTATAGAACAGAGAAATCCTCTGAGGTAGTGGAAGACTTACTATCCCTGGCTGGTGTGGCTCAGTGGACTGAGTGCCCGGCCTATAAGCCAAAGGGTCACTGGTTCGATTCCCAGTCAGGGCACATGCCTGGGTTGTAGGCCAGGTCCCCAATTGGGGGAACAGTAGAAGCACCCACCCACACATTGATATTTCTCCCCCTCTCTTTCTCCCTCCCTCCCCCTCTCTAAAAATAAATAAAAATTTTAAAAAACAACAACAACAAAAAGAAAGATTTACTGAAGCAAATAATTCCTCACTTTGGTCTACCCGGGCAGCATCCAAAGCAATAATGGACCTGCTTTTTGTCTCAGAAATTACACAGAAGGCTAGCAAAGTTTTGGGAATCAAGTGGAGACTCCACACAGCATGGAGACCTCAGGCTTCTGGGAAGGTAGAAAAGGTAAATCACACCTTGAAGAAAAATATAGCCAAGCTACTCCAAGAAACTGTTTTCCATTGGGATCAAGCTTTACCTATTGCTCTGCTCAGGATAAGGGTGGCTCCTCAAAGTGGGATTCAATTGTGTCCTTATGAAATTGTGTACAGGTGACCATTTCAGGCTATGATTGGGGTAGGAGGTATATAAAGTAGAACAAAAAGTGAAGGTAAAGAACTATATACAACATTTAAGTTGGACCATAGCTGTAATTAATGACTCTGCTTGTATTAGAGACTTCTCCCCACAGGTTCACTACATTCCTTTGAGCCTGGAGACATGGTGCTACTCAAGACTTGGATGACAGCATCTCCATTAGAAGAAAAGTGGACTGAACCTTGGGACGTACTCCTCACCAACCCCCACCGTGGTGAAATTGGCAGGAATAAAACCTTGGATTCATCACACCAGAGTAAAGAAAGCACCAGAAGAACAGTGGACCACCGAACCACAAGAAGACTTGAAAGTTATCTTTTGAAAACAATGACATATTCTTTTCGCTACTTTTTGTTTAATCCCATATTATGGTGAACTTACTCCTTTCAAATGAGATGAAAATATTTGGGTCTATTTAACAAAAAAATCTTCTAAATATCTCTGACTTTTGTCTTTTAGGAGGAACCTGTTCTGAACAAACTTTCACTTCATGTCTTGTGTTTGTACTCACCTGAAAAACCTTCAAAATTATACTTTGTTTCAGTATATCAATAAGATCATGACCTACTCCAATATTTATAATTGGGGACCTGTGGGAACTCTAAAGGCCAGGGAAGTGTTTCCTTAAAAGTCACTAATGTAGCCCCAGCTGGAGAGTGTGCAATTTTTGTCACCTGTACTAAAACTGTTTTCTGCTTTCAGCAGATGTGAAGACGAATGGTACCACCACCGATGATGTATCTTATCATTGGTCATGTCCTTTAGTCCTTTTTAGTCCATGTCAAATTGCCTGCAGAGTGGTTTCTAGTATGTGGAAGGTCTGCTTATTCCTATGTCCCAGCAAACAGTTCCAGGGGACCATGCTTTCTAGGACGACTGACAATGTTTACGCCTCAGAAGCCACATACCACCTGGGCTCGATGGGAACTCTCCCTTGCACCTGATTGTAATAGTGACTTGCACCTTTTTAGTCCTTCTGAATACATATCTTTGGCTATATTTGTTTTCTAAAGATTTTATTTATTTATTTTTAGAGAGAGGGAAAGGGAGGGAGAAAGAGGGAGAGAAACATCAATGTGCAAGAGATACATTGATTGGTTACCTCTTGCATACCCCCAACTGGGCACCTGGCCTGCAACCCAGGCATGTGCCCTGACTGGGAATTGAACTGGCAATCTTTCATTTCGCAGGCCAGTGTTCAATCCACTGAGCCACACCAGTCAGGGCTCTTTGACTATATTTGTAATGCAAGTCATGGTAACCTTTTTGAATAAAGAAATAAGTAGATTAGCCTTCACTATGGTAAAAGCTTTATGCCTCTCTCAAGCCATTAGTGCCATCAGTCAAGAACTAGGACAAGTTTGAAAAGCAGTATTAGAAAATCGCACAGCTGTAGACTATCTCCTTTTAAGACATAATCATGGATGTGAAGAATTTGAAGGACTCTGCTGTTTCAACCTAACTGATAATTCACAGCTCATAGAGTGTTAAGTAAAGCAATAAATTAAGTAGGGTCCAAGATAAAACAAAAATAGGGATTCTTTGGTATTGATTTGTCTAAACTAACCTCCTGGATGCCTACTATTACTGGTCTTAGAGAGGCAGTTCTTGTTTTCATTCTTTTTATCTTTTTCAATACCATAATTTGTTGTTGCACACAATGTGCCCCTTATGTGGATCTGCAATTAAGTGTATTCCTAAACCCCCAAAGACACTTTCTAATGTTAAGATACATTTTTAATAGTAAAATGATTACTTCCATATGAAACTAATCTCATAGAAATGATGGTTAAGACTAACAGCGGGGAATGATGGGGGAACTCGAGTTAAACGTTTTTTTAGCTTTAAGTTACAGTTAATAGGCTTAGTGATTAATGCATATAGAAAGTTGTTCTTCCAGGAGCTGGAAAGCATGACCCCAGGAGGACTACAAGTCATCAAGATGGTATCTGTGCCATTGTGCTCCAGGGAGGGAACGTCTGCCAACCAGGACACAGAAAAGAATCATTGGTCAGCAGGTGAAGCGATGCCACTTTTATCTCATTAACTTTTTTCCCTGAATTCCAAACCCCTTACCTAATTTTCTCCTGGATTCCAAAACCCTTACCTACCCTTTTCTTCTCCTTATAAAAAAGATCTGAGATGAGATATTAAGACGGTTTTTAAGGTTAATAATCCACCATCTTCTCAGATTGCCAGCATCTGAATGAAGTGCCCATGAAGATTCAGTCCTTCTCTCTGCTTATTGGTTCTGGTAGTGACAGTCAGCACAAATGCCAACTTTTCCATTTTCACTTCTCAGTCTCCTCATCTATTGCACCAGCCCAACCCTCCTCCCACCTGGCAAGCCTCGGTTTATTCTCTGCATCTCTGAGTGTACTTCCATTTTGTTTGTTTACTACTTCTGTTTTGTTTGTTTGTTTATTTTGTTCTTTAGATTCCATATATAACTGAAATCATATGGCATTTGTCTTTCTCTGTTTGACATTTCTTTTTTTGTAAGTATATTTTACCAATTATGCTATTACAGTTGTCCTATATTTTTGTCCCCTTTATTCCCTTCTGCCCTTCACCCCCCCTCCCACCAGAATTCCCCCACCTTAGTTCATGTCCATGGGTCATACATATAAGTTCTTTGGCTTCTCTATTTTCTATGCTATTCTTACCCTCCCCCTGTCTATTTTGTACCTACCATTTATGCTTCTTACTCCCTGTACCTTTTACCCTATTTCTTCCTCCCCTCCCCACTGATAACCCTCCATGTGATCTCCAGTTCTGTGATTCAGTTCCTGTTGTAGTTGCTTGTTTAGTTTGTTTTTGTTTTTGTTTTTTTAGGTTCAGTTGTTGATACTTGTGGATTTGTTATTATTGATCAACTGTCCATAGTTTTGATCTTCTTCTTTACCTAAGATAAGTCCCTTTAACATTTCATATAATAAGGGCTTGGTGGTGATGAACTCCTTGAACTTGACCTTATCTGGGAAGCACTTTATCTGCCCTTCTGTTCTAAATGACAGCTTTGCTGGGTAGAGTAATCTAGGTTGTAGGTCTTTGCTTTTCATGACTTTAAGTACTTCTTTCTAGACCCTTCTTGCCTGCCAGGTTTCTTTTGAGAAATCAGCTCATAGTCTTATGAGAACTTCTTTGTAGGTAACTGTCTCCTTTTCTCTTTCTGTTTTTAAGATTCTCTCCTTATCTTTAACCTTGGGTCATGTAATTATGATGTGCCTTGGTGTGTGCTTCCTTGGGTCCAGCTTCTTTGGGACTCTCTGAGGTTCCTGGACTTCCTGGAAGTCTATTTCCTTCACCAGGCTGGGGAAGTTTTCCTTCATTATTTTTTCAACTAAGTTTTCAATTTCTTGCTCTTCCTCTTCTCCTTCTGGCATCCTTATGATTCATATTTTGGAATGTTTAAAGTTGTCCTGGAAGTTCCTAATACTTTCCTTATCTTTTTGAATTTTTTTCTTTCTGTTCCGGTTGAGTGTTTATTTCTTCCTTCTGCTCCAAATTGTTGGTTTGAGTCCAAGTTTTCTTCCCTTCACTGTTGGTTCCCTGTATATTTTTCTTTATTTCACTTTGCATAGCCTTCACTTTTTCCTCTATTTTGCAGCCATATTCAACCATTTCTGTGAGCATCCTGATTATCAATGTTTTGAACTCTGCATCTGATAGGTTGGCTATCTCTTCATCACTTAGTTCTATTTTTGGAGTTTTGATCTGTTCTTTTACTTGGGCCATATTTCTTTGTCTGGGCACAGCTGTTATGTTGTAGAGGGTGGAGCCTTAGGTATTTGCCAGGGCAGGGCAACCCATGTTTTTGCATTGTGGCAGTGTATGTGGGGGAGGGGTCAGAGAGGGAACATTGCCCCTTGCTTGGCTTTCAGCCAGCTTTCAATCACTTCTCCCACTACCCACAAGCAAATTGGGCCTTTCTGGTGCTGATTCCCAGGTGGGTGGGCTTGTGTATGTTCTTGGACCCTGTGAATCTCTCCAACTAACTCTCCTGTGAGGCTGGGAGTTTCTCCTGCCACCACAACCCCAACAGGTCTTTAAAGCCAGAGTTTGAGGATTTCTTTTCCCATGCTGGAACCCTGGATTGCGTGGTCTGTCTTGCTCCCCAGTTGTTCCTCCTCGTTTATCTGCACATGAATGTGGGACCCGCCAGGTTGGTCAGCACTTCATCTGCCCAGTCCTCCAGCAGCCGCCTTGCCATGCTCTCTCTGCCCAGCTGCTCATCTCCATCCTTACCAGTCTGGATGAATATTTCTTCTTAACTCCTTGGTTGTAAGACTTCATACAGTTTACTTTTCTGACATTTTTGGTTATTTTTATTTTTAAATTTGTTGTTGTCCTTCTTTTGATTGTGTGAGGAGGCAAAGTGTATCTACCTGCATCTCCATCTTGGGTGGAAGTCCATTTGTCATTTCATATAGCATAATACCCTCTAGGCCCATCCATGTTGTTCTAAATGGTAAGATTTCTTTTTTATGGCTGAGTAATATTCCATTGCATCACTATTTTTATTATGCCCATGTCCCCTGGGCAGTAACTGATAACAGCCCCACAAGCAGACAGTAGTGAGTGGTGAAGCACAGCTTCAATACACACCCTTGAACTTCAAGCTCTATGTTTTGCCTTTACACAAAAAATTATATTTTTAAAATGTTTAATTATATACACAAATGAATTTTCTTTAAAATATTAGAACATTACTGATCAATCTGAAGTTTCTTTGTCCATCACTTTGAATCCTTATCCCATCTCCACTTTCTCAAGGGTAACTACTGTTTATGGATTTGATATGTATGCTCTCAAACTTTAAAAAATATAGACATTTCCATTCCTTTATTTATATATAAACCTATGTATACAAAATACACTATTGTGTTTGTTTGAATGCTTTCACATGGATGGCCATACATGATTTGTCTACTTGCATTTTTTACTTCAAGCACATTTAGAGCATTCTCCCTGTTGTAATATAAATCTTGTTTGTTTCTTTTGTCCCCTGTATCCCATCAGCCCTACCATCGTTGATTGGCCCTGCCTCTTGATAGCTCCCCGCTTGTGCCCCATTTTCTGTTTCTGAGGGTGGGAGGCTTTGTTGAGCAGGACCTGAGCAGCGTCCAGGAAGCTCTCCTGTGCTCACAGACTTCCTCAGCTGAAGAGGCCAGAATCACGGGGAGCTAACTTTGAAAGGAGGGCCACCCACAGACCCTAACTGCCTAAGTTCAAGATCAAGGAATTTCCCCAGGCCACCTGCTGCAGGAGCCGGAAGGCCCAGCAGAGCTTGCTTGGCCTTTAGTTCCTCCCTGCTGGGCAAGCCCTCTTCATCTCTGCTTGCCAACAGGACCATGTTAGCAGTGAAAGATGAAAAGAGATGTAAAATAAACACAATAAATAGACTAAAGGTTACCGAATAAAATGGCAGCAATAAAAAAATAAAAACAAACCAACTGACTACAGTGCAAATGCACAAACTTAAAGAGATTAAACCCTTTTGAACAGGTCTTGATCTAAATTAAGACTCACCAAGAACAAGGCCTGAGGCTGGAGGTGGGGAGCACATCCCTGCGGGGAGTGCTCCCTCTTTCATGTAGGGATTCATCCTTCCTGATGCAATTGAGTCTGGATTCCTTCAAGAATTTCTTCCACGTTTGAATTTCATGGGAAGATTTAAAACAAACAACTTTCCAGTGGTTGGGGGTAAATCAATTAGGAGGTGGGAATCTATGAATTAATATCACACCAATTTGTAGTGTTTGCTGATTTTCATGCTATAAATACTCCCATCAGGCTTTTTATTTTGAACTGCTAATGGTTTGCAAATCAATTCATTTAGTGTTCAAGACAGTGGCACTAAATTTAGAAACCCTGTGATCATATACATCATGATCACTGAAAAAACAGCCAATCAAAAGTTAGTAAGTTATTAGTAGCCAAGTAGTTTATAAAGCGTAATTTTTAAAACCCTCTGAAACAGTCTATAGCAAAAAATATTTAATGTGGACTGTCAGCATGTTGCACTGTGTCTAATGCGATGTGTGGGAGGCCTCTGCGGGAAGTATTTTGAGGGTCTACAGAGGGAGTAGAAGAAGCGGGGAGTCTGGACTGGCCAGAGGTAGACAGGAGAAGCACACTGACTACAGAAACCCTCTGCAGGGTTCGCAGAGTCCACCGAACGCTTGCACAGGGAAGGAAACAGATTCCTAAAGAGAGAACAGTTTGCTCAAGGCCAGGTTTCAAGTCATGACTTCTGCCATTGGAACCGGGTCTCTTTCCAAAACACACTAGAGCCCACCTAGTAGTGTCTAAGGCCCCAGCTCAGGTCTGGAACCTTTAAAGTCCAAGTACCTCTCCCTTCCCCTCCTTTCTTGACCTTCAGCCATGGCCTATAGCTGCCAACTTGAGTGCTCACAGGAGCAGCTTGTGAGCCCATAGCCTCCTGACACCCAGGAGAAACACTAAATCACCCACCGCCCACCAAGGCTGCCCAGGACAGAAGCAGTGCCTGGGGGAGCAAGAGCAGGGGAAGCCAGGAAAGCTTTCAGATGTGCAGTTTAGAAACCAGAGCTGCTGATATCCAGCGCAGGCCCACACACTGGGGGCTGCTCCCTGTAGCCAGGGGTGACATAATCCAGGAAGTCGGCCAGGCAAGGGTGGAAGTCCCCATGGAGAAAATGCTTCCACAAGGGAGGGGTGCCATTCCCCCACTCCCTGCTGTGAGCCATGCCCCCCAGGGGCTCCTTGCGGCTCACCCCTTTCAGGCAAAGCTACAGTCCCACATTCCTGCCCCCGTGAGGGTGCAGCATTGCCTCAGTAGGAGTAAGCCCAGGCAGAAGAAAAGAGTTGATTCCCTCAAGTAGCAGCTACTCTGGCCAGCTCTAGGCCCGCTCAGTGCGGGTGGAGTCTGGGAGGCATCCCCAAATAGCTCTCAGGGTAGCCTGGAAGTCCTGGCCTCCAAGGTCAGATATTACTACCAAGAATCCTGAGCAGGCCTTGTTCTCACTCCCTATTTGGCAGGTGCCCTCAGGCAGGCCAGCTGGGCAAAGCTGGGGTGGAAGAAAGGGCAGGCTCCCAGTGCTCTGGTGAGGGTGTCTGGTCCCCGTGGCAACCTCTCCTCTCTAAAACTACATGTGGATTCAGGACGCTCCATCTGGCAGGAGCAGGTGGAATCAGGGCAGAAGCATACTCAGGATGCTGGATTTCAGATCTGTGGCTCTCAATTTATCAAGAACACAAAAATAAAAGACAAAGGGGCCAGGAGAGAGAAGTGTGATGTGGTGTGTGTGATGTGTTATGTGTGTGCATGTGCCTTTTATGTGCCACATGATGTGGGGAGGGGACCTGACTCAGTGTGTGTGACAGGAAGATGGTTTTGAGGGGGAGGAAATTAACCAAAGGAAATGGGAAATTTAGGTCAGATGGAGAAAGAAATTGAAAAATTGGGCACATTGATCGTGGTCAGAGAATGGTAAGGATCCAAGAGCTCAAAAAGGTCTGGCTGAAGTCTGAATAAGGACAGGAGAGAAGCCCTGTCCCACAAGAGTCCCTCGAGGGCCTTGGTGGGGGGGGGGGGGCCCTGCCACCACAGACAGAGCGCACAAGAGTGAACAGCGGGAAGTGTAACTGTGGCTGCAATCAACAGGAAACCTGACTTGCAGGCACCTGAACAAATAGTGGTTTCTGTGTTTCACATAACAGAAAATCTGAGAGTGGACTCGGGCAGACCTTCAGCAGTGTCAGGACTGGCATCTCCGAGGTTCCCTTGGCTTTCCCCGTGGAAATATAGTTGCGACAGTTTCAAATATCAGGAACTTTTTCAGAGTAGGAAGAAAGAGAAGGGACCTGTGCCAGACAGCCTGTCCTAGGAGTGCTCCTTTCACTGGCCACATGGTCTCCCCTAGTGGCAAGGTGGGCTGGGAAAGCAGACTGCAGAGGTCTGTTAGTAAGGAAGAAAGGCAAATGGACGTTGGGAAGGCAACCAAGCCCCAGAGGTTCAAGACAGAGTGCCAGACATTTTTGGTAAAGACTAAATTTGAGCTGAAAGAGTCTCCAGAAAACAGTGAGGCCCCACTTTGGGAATGCTAATCCAAAGCCCCAGAGTCTAGCCCCTTCTTGCAAGTCTCAGTCATCACTAATTGTCTCAATTAATCTTCATAGCAGCCCCATGTGGCAGATGCTATTGTTTTTCCTACATTGCAGACAGGAAAGAAGAGTTTCCCACTTTGCAGAAATATATCTGAGTCAAGAATTCACAGGCTCTAATCCACATACCCATCAGTTTCTCGGTCCTAAACTCTATTCCTTACAGAAAGCTTCTCCCACCACCCTTCACTCAGTTACAGATCTCTGGCTCTTCCCTAAAACTAGAACAGCAGTAAGGAGGCCTTTGAAATCAGACCTGCATTCAAATCCTCATTCTGCTACTTGTCAGTGTGTGGCCTTGGGCAAGGCACTTGGCTCTCTGGGCCCCCTAAACAAGTACCTCCTCCAGAGATTGTAGGATTAATAGGAGAAGATGGATTAGAGCACATTGTACACAGCCTGGAAATAGCAGGTGTTCAACAGTATCAGTGCCTTCCAGAGAGGAAGCAATGTGGAAATTCAGCCATGGACTGGTTTTGCATAAACCATCACATTATTTCCCAAACACTTTCCTGATAAAATCTAACTCCTTATGTTCAGGAGTCATCTGTTTGTTTGTTTTTTTCCTTTGCCACTAAAAATCTGACATGGTTGAAGTGCTCAGTGGTTACTTCGACTAACATTTATTGAGCATCTAACAAGTACCAGGCACTCTGCTGCTTGGAGGGCTAGTCCTTGCCTTCGGAGTTTGCAATCTGTTATGTGGATAGAAAGGCACATGCAGGCAAATAACTCTCAGACCAGACAGGGGTCAGTGAGAGACGTGAAGCGATAATTCAAAGAGCTGGGACTTCAGGGGTGGCAGAGCTACCTAGGTGTGGCACGGTCTTGTCATTCCTTCTCTAGGGGACGGTGCTCTAGGGCTGCTGTTAGAAGAGGCACCAGCAGGACCAGCTACATAATTTGTGGGACCCCGTGTTAAAATATTAAGAATTTTAGTGATAAGGCCCAGTTGTGTGTTCGGTCCCAGTCAAGACACATACCTAGGTTATGGGTGTGTTTAATCCCTGGTTGGCAAGGTCTGGGTACCTATGACCCCCAGTCCAGGCGCATATGGGAGGCAATTGATCAATGTCTCTCCCTCACATCAGTATTTCTCTCTCTCATCAAGAAACATATCCTCAGGTGAGGACTAAGAAAAAAAAAAAGAATTTCAGTGACAACAGAGCCTAAAGCAAGCATGGGGCCCTTCTGAGCACAGGCCCGTGGCTGCCCAGGCTGCACACCCATGCAGCCAGTCCTGAGTGCTGCCATCCCCTGACCTCCTGCGGGCCCCTGAGGTCCTGCGGAGAGGCAGCTGCTACCTCTGGGAGATGTGGGCACAGGGCACACTCTGTGGGCGATGGGCCAGAAGGCCTCCTTCAGGCTGGTGACTATGCATCATGGCTCCCCACTTCTGCCTGAGGAAAGTCATTTCTGTCTGATGAGAGTCACCAGGGTTGACTATGGGTTTCCATAAATCAGAATGGGAAGTAATTTCCCAGTGTGAGAAAGAGCCACCCACAATAGTCTCAGGCAGTTGACAATGGCCTGTCCCTCACTATTTCTTCTGCCGTACCACTAACCATGAGCAGAAGGGTCAAAGGCCAAGAAAATAGATGGGAGCTACTGATGTTACTAAACCTAAAAGGGAAGTCCTAGGGACCTGCTGATCTCAGAGACAGATGCCATGGACAGAAAGCAAAATAGGATGTATAATAAACTGTACTGTACACATAGATATTTGTGATAGGCACCTGCATCAAAGTGAGATATTAAGTGACATTCTTGCGCTGGTGGGGCCCTCCAGAGGTCAACCAGGCCATCCCTCTCCCTCCAGCTATTTCCGGGCAAATGCAGAAAGTTCTGGGACGTGGAGCATCCCTGGGCATCAACCATGAAGGAAGCCATCTCACAGGTCTGTCGGGGATGCACAGGGTTGACATTCTGCTTCCCACCTACTGCTCTGCTGCCCACTTACAACTTATTTGACCCTCCTCAGAACCCAAGATCACATCTCTGTCAACACCCCACTTTGAACAGGGACCTCCATTTCTATGCACAGCCTTTGGAATCAGCTCTCACTGGGATCAACCCAGCTCTGCTCCTCCCGCTTCGGCCTAGAGATCAGACCAGAAAGACGCAAGTCCAGGCACAGAATTCTCCTGGCAGATATGCCAGAAGCAAAGGAGCCATGGTGTGCCATGGTTCACCCTGCTGTGCTTGCCAGGCCAGGCCTGAATGTACCCTTTACAGCCTATGGTCACAGGGCGGTTCGCAAACCCTCCAAGCCAGAGCTCTGGTGTGAGGCCCTCCCAAGGGCCCTCCTTTGAAGTGAACTTTGGGCATGTGACCAGTTCTTTCCAGTGGGATCCTGAATGATGGATTGCAGCCAGGGCAGGTCTCCTGGCTGGACCACAAGCACCAGGGAGGCTGGGATTTTGTAATGAGGCTCGGTATAACCTCGTGGCACTGAGCCCAAGAATCAGCATCTGGCACTCAGAGGGTATGGGCAAACTTTCAGCTTGCTCTGCCTTTTTTAAAAAATGACATTTTTATACTACTATAAAAAAATAATAACATTGGTCAGGATGTAGTGAAATTGGGATCTTTGTGCACTGTTGGTAGAATGTGAAATGGTGCAGCCACTAAGAAAAACAGTATAGAGGTTCCTCAAAAAATTTAAAAATAGACTCGCCATATGATCCAGCAGTCCCACTTCTGGATACATACCCAATAGAATTGAAAGTTACGTCTGGAAGAGAGATTTGTGCACCAATGTTCGTAGCAGCATTACTCACAATAGCCAAAATGTTAGCGATCCACATGTCTGCCTATAGATGAACAGATAAACAAAATGTGGCATATACATATAACAGAATATTATTCTGCCTTAAAAAGGAAGGAAATTATGACCCACACTACAACATAGATGAATCCTGGGAACATTATGTTAAGTTTAAGAAACCAGTCACAAAATTACGAATGCTGTATGAGCCCCTTTATGTGAGGCGCCCAGAGCACTCACTCCCGGGACTATGAGGGGTACGACGGCTGGGGTGGGGTGCGGAGTTGCACACTGGGCACAGAGCCCCATCTTTGCCAGATGAAAAGAGTTCTGGAGATTGGCTACCCAGCAGTGTGAATGTACACACCAGTGCGGAACTGTATACTTAAAATAGTTAGATGGTAAATTTTGTCATGTGTATTTCATCACTATTAAAAATTTTACCATTGTTGCCCTGTAACTGAGTATGGCTCAGTTGCTTGGAGCATCATCCTGTAGCTGAGGAGTTGCAGGTTCAATTCCCGGCTGGGGCACGTGCCTGGGTCGTGTGTTTGATCCCCTGTCCAGGCGCGTGTGATCCCTGGTCCAGGTGCATGACAGAGGCAGCCAGCAGGTGCTTCTCTCTCACGTCAGTGTTTCTCTGCCTTCCTTTCTCTCTAAAAGCAATGAGAAAAAAGGAAGGAAAATAAAATTTTACCACTGTTAATAAATAAAAAATTTAATGTCATTTTTATTGTTTTCCTACAGATGACAGAACTATTCATCAAAAATCTTCAACTCACAGAAAAGCCTAAAGAGTTAAAGATGTAATATATCTTGTATATTATATGAAAAACTTGTAAAGAAATCAAAGTTACCCATTACTCTACTCCCCAGAGACAAGTGTTGCTAATAGCATGAAATACTTCCTCTCTGTTTTGAGCATATACGTGTGTACATCTATAATTTGTATCATTTAATAAATACAACTATATGTACTTTTTCACTTAACTATGAGCATTTCCAAAGGTTTTCAACATTTTAAGCAATACTGTGATAAACACCCTTATGTGTACACTATTACCCACATTCTGATCATTTTCTTAGAACAATTTCCAGAAGTGAAGGGCCTGAGTCAAAGACTGAGTACTTGGGGGCTGACAGCACACAGGGTCGGGGCCTCCTCTGGGGGCCCTGTTTTGTTCACAGGCCCCTCTCACCCAGCGCTCTGTGGTCTGTCCCTTCAGTGCTCACGAGGCCACGGACTTTCTCTCTTCCCTTCTGTTAGATCAACTCCTGCAGGTGCTAGGGAACCAAATGCTCTGGAATTTAAGCAAAGTAAAACAGAGGCTTTGTGCTTCTGTGGGATAACTTTGCAGGTTCAAATAACATGTACAAGAAACCCAGAATCTTTGTTGCTGGACAGGACTGAGCGATGGCCTCATTCAACCCTGTCATCTTACAAAGCAGGAAAATGAGGCACGCAGTTAGAATAATATTCCTTTCTCTTGATGGATGGATTGAGCTAAAACTGAGCTTGGTCCATCACCCCAGGGAGGGGTCACAGCAGAGAGTAAGTTCTCCAGCTCACTGGACCAAGTGCCAGGTTCCAGAACAGCTGCAGGGTCAATTGGGGCCATCTTTTGACAGTCTGAGTGACAAGGGCCTCATGGTCACATTCTGGCACCCAGGAGGTGCCAGTAAAACCCTGTAAGACAGTGGCTCAGACCCTTCTCCTACAGTAAATCAGAAAATCAGAAAACCAGGTCTTAGATTTGCAGCCCAGGCCGCCCCTCCATGGCAGGCACGTGGGTGGGGGTTGGCACTTGACGGAAGAGAGGAGAGAAGACCCAGACTTGCCCTGAGCAAGAAGTGCAGTGGGGGAGGGGCAGGGAAGGGAGCCTACCTTTTCTGAGCGCCTGCTGAGTGAGAGGCCCTGAGGAAAATACAGGGCAAATACATCTTAAATAAAAATAACACTTATTATATGTTATATGTTATAAAGAATATTAAAACCTATGCAACTGCCATCGACTTATGATGAAGTCACTATCACATCCCTTTTCCCTCCACCCAAGAGAAACCTCTATTCCAATTTAACATTTATCATTCCCTTCCTTTTCATTAAACTGTGAAGTACTTATGTATCCCTAAATTTTATATAAATGGCACCTCATTATATGTATTCTGCCACTTTAAAATTCATTATGGATTGAATTGTGGCCTCCTCAAAAGAGATTGCTCTGTGAGTGCTAACCCCCAGTACTTCAGGATGTGGCCTCTGTGGAGACAGGGTCTTCACAGAGCTCATCGAGTTAAGATGAGGTGGGCCTTAAACCAATATGCCTGGTGTCCTTATAAAAAGGGGGAAATTTGGACACAGAGACATGTACACAGGGAGAATGCCATGTGAACACTGTTGTTATGCTGCCAAGAAGCTACCAGAATCTAACGGGCCTGGAAAAGATCCTTCCCTAGAGCCTTCAGAGGGAGCGTGGCCTTGGCAACAACACCTTGATCTTGGACTTCTAGCCTCCAGAACTGTGAGAGAATATATTTCTGTTGTTTAAGCCATCCAGCCTGGGGTACTTTGTTTTGGCAGCCCCAGGATATGAATACATCATTCCATTCTATACATAGTCTCGAAATTCACTTGTTAATGGATAAAGCTGAGGTTTACCATTTTCTGCCATGTTCTGTTATATGATATACCACCATTCATCCATTTTACTTTGCACAGCTAGAGGGCTTGCTTACATGTCTCACTGCAAAGGGCGCTGCCTTGAACACCCTGCACAGTGCGCCCTACCAGGAGCTGCTACCGGGGTCTACGAGGCAAATGCAAGTCTCGCCTAGGCCAGAGAGCCCACATTGCTATCCCCTCTGCCAACCGGGTGGGTGTAAAATGGTATTTCCTAGTGTCTTATGTTTGCATTTTCCTGATTCCTAAGGTGGTTAAGCATCTTTTCATGTTTACTGACAATGTATGTTTTCTCTTTTGCAAAAGAGTTGCATCTTCCTTCTCCCCTTTCTTATTTATTTCTAGAAGGTCTTTGTATTCTGGACTCTAATCTTGCACTGGTTATGTGTTACAGGCATCTTCTCCTATTCTCCTATTTTGTATCTTTTTGTTTTATTTATAGCTTCCTTTGAGAAACAGAAGGATTCCATTATTTTTTTTCCCTTTTAAATAGACCTTGTTTGTGAGGGCAGTTTCAGCTTCACAGCAAAATTACAGAGCAGAGAGCAGAGGGGTCCCCACACTCCCAGTCCCCACGCATGCACGGTCTCCACTACCAACGTCCCCACCAGAGAGACACATGTGTTACAATTCCTTTACCTACATTGACACATTATCAGCTTTTCATTTCATTTAATTTTTTAAAGATTTTATTTATTTTCTAGAGAGGTGAAGGGAGGGAGGAAGAGAAGAAGAGAAACATCAATGTGTGGTTGCCTCTCACGTACCCCCTACTAGGGACCTGGCCCACAACCCAGGCATGCGCCCTGACTGGGGATCGTACCTGTGACCCTTTGGTTCACAGGCTGGCACTCAATCCACTGAGCCCCACCAGCCAGGGCTCAGCTTTTCGTTTTAATGTAGTGTGATTTATTCATCCTTTTTTTAACACTCAGTGCTTTCAAGAAGTTCTTTGTACCCCAAGGTCCCAGAGATAAACTCCTATACTCCTTTCTTAAGGATTTGTATCTGCTTGTCTCATAATTAATGGACCTGGAGTTGATTTTTGAGACTGCTCTGCAGCAAGGATCTAGAATGGGAAGGAGAACCTGCCAGGCTCTTCTCACAGGGTTATTGTGAAGATCAAAAGAGAAAATGTGTGTGCAAGGCCTCTGACAGCCGTAAAACAATCACAGGTGCAGGTGTCTGTGACGCTGTTTCGAAGGCAGATGAGAAAGCCACTGGAGAGAAGGCTGCTTCAGCCCTCGATCTGCTAATAAATTGCTGGCATGTTAGACTGCCAATAGGCTAGGCAGAAACACAATCACCAACCCCCTCCTGAAGCTGGAGGACAAGTGTGGCCTTTGCAAGAAAGAAAGTTCCAGCAAAACTGCTACAGTTGGTGGCCCGTCCACCTACACTGCCCACTCCATCTGCCACCCTACATTAGCAAATGAGATTGCAAATATGGCCCTGAGTCATAGAGAGAAGATTAACTCACACTCACAAAATCCGGCTCAGCAAAGTATGCAAGTAACAAGACTCAGAAGGTTGTCTGTCAAAAGCAACAAAAAGCAAGTGTGGTTGTTTCACAGGAAGCCTATGCACCCCCGTCACAGCCTGCCAACTCGACCCCAGCTCCTGCTCCACCTGGAGAGGCAACAGCAGCTAAAGACACACCTGTGACATCTGTAACTGGGAACCCCAGCAACCTTCTTGGATGATGCTACAGGACCAGAAAAGGAAGGAGGGCTGACTTCAGGGAGCTGAAAGATTCAGATCCAAGGAGACAGGTCTGCATGAGGGAGGGCTGGTTAGAGGAAGAGGGCTAGGAGCCCAGGGGCAGGGGGCAGCAAGTGCTAGAGGACAGGCCACACTGCTGAAGGAAGTTGACAAAGTCAAATGCAGCCTTTGGCCTGCAGAATGTGGTAGGGTTCACACTCTGTGGTGCCACTCTGCGGGCCTCCGCTCAGGCAAGCCCCCTGGCCAGGTGCCCGCTACCTAGGCCGTGACTGTGGCCAGAAGTTCCTGGGATGTCAGCACTGGGAGGGGAGTGGAGGAAGGCGTGATATGAACGGGACTCAAGGAAACTTTTGGGGGTGACAGATGTCTTCACTATCTTGATTGTGGTGGCAATTTCACAGGTGTACATGTGTTAAGACACACCAAATTATACACCTTCAATGTGTGCAATTTAGTCAATTATGTACCCATTAAGCTGTTAAAAATCACAGAACAGTGTGGTAGTAATTTCTATCATCTATGCATGTTGGTAGACAGAAGAAAGACTGGAGGGATGTTCCCCAACATGTCAATAGTGGTTAACTCTGGGTTGTGGGATTACAGAGGGTTTTCATCTTCCTAGATTTTGTAGAAAAGAGCAACGGTGGAGCCAAAGGGCTGGGTGTGTGGCGGGTGCCCGGCATGCGAGGCCACAGTAACTGAAGCAACCAGCCTTGGGCTGAAAAGACAGGCTCCTTAGAGACTGTCTGGGTTAAACCTCAGCTCTTCATTTGTTTGCTGAGTGGCTTTGAGCTGGGTGCCTGGCCATTTGATGTCTCAGTTTCCCCAATGATAACATGGAGGTGACTTCAGAAGCCTCCAAAGGTGACTGAGAGATCCAGTGAGCCCAGCCAGGCGGCTGTCAGCAGTGTTCCCACAGCATGGTCGAGACTGGAGGAGTGGTAGCTGCTGTCCTCTCCCTGTCTTAGCTTCAAGGTAGTAAAAAGAATAGGATTAACTTTTTAAAAGTTTTATCTTTTCTTAAGATAAAAAATAGAGAGAGTTGAGTAATCTCTGAAGCAGAAAGCCAGTTCTGGAATTGAAGTTTTTTGAGGTTTCTCTTACCAGGGCCAGAAATCTTTATCTTTGCCCAACTGTGACCACCATTTGCACACCGCTGCCCCACCCCCACCCCATCCCACCAACAAGTGTGCCTCCTTCTTCTCCCCTGCACATCCCACCCCACTTCCCTGACCCGCTCGTGTGAACCACCGGGCTCTCTTCTCCTGCAGCTGCTTCCGGGGGCAGACACCATACCTTCCACTTCCCCATTTGTTCCTTTCCTGCAGGCCCGGGAGGCACTACCTATGCCCTCCCCGCTCCCCCCACGCCCAGGGTCTAGGTGCTATCCTTAAGCTCCACCGTCTGCTGAACTGAGTCACTAATCACTTCCCTGAGCTTCAGCCTCCTTGTGTGTCTACTGGGGCTCATTACTCCCCACCTGGCTCACTGGGGAATGTGTTTTGTAACTTGTGCATTAAGCCTCACACCGCACAGGTGATACAAAATTTTCCTCAGCTGGCACCGGATCCCTGGGAAGAGCAAACTTTCCCTGATGCCCGCACTCCACCCAAAGGTGGGTTGCAGCCTTCAGGAGCAGTCACACTCATCGTTGTGCCCACCATTCTACGGTCAGTCTTCAGGTCTTGCTGAAATCTTCTGCTGACTGGTCCTTTAAGCTACCTCAAGCAAGCTCCCTCTCCTGCCCCTCAGGGGGCCCCAAGTCCCTCAAGGCCGAGGCCAAAGCCACCTCATCCATCCTTGCTCCCCTGACCCTTTCCTTTTCACCTACCAAACCCTCACCTCTCAAGGGTCTAGACCATCTCATCCGCTCACTACTTGCTTGTTTATTTTATTTTGACCAGCATTTACATTTCTGGCAACGGCAGGGAGGAGCCAAATCTATGCAGTGTTCAGCTGTATAGTGACAATAGAACACAAACAGAGGGACAGGTCAGCAAAAAATCATTCCAAAGGTGAAAGTACACCCTAGGCGTTTTTTTAGAGGCACCAGGCCAAAAGATCTGAGATGACCACTCATGCAGGAAGGTCCCCTGACCGCAAGGTGTGTGGTGCGAGGGGCAGGAAAACATGGCTGTTGACTGTGTCTGTGTGTCTGCTGGGTGCGTGTGGATGCATTGGCGGAATTTTTGATTTTCCTTTGACTCAGGGGTGTCAAACTGACTTTCACCAGCGGCCACATCAGCCTCATGGTTGCCTTCAAAGGGCTGAATGTAATTTCAGGACTGTATAAATGTAACTGCTCCTTAACAGTTAAGCGAGAGCTTGGCACTGCTGCCTGGGTAGGAACTAGGTGCCGGGCGGATAAAACCAGGTGGAGGGCCGGATTCCACCCGAGGGCCTTGTGTTTGCCACCTGTACTTTGACTCAAATCCTTCTCACCTACTCTCAGATTGGGTGTGAGAAGCCTGCTAAAGGACAATTCTAGGCTAGACCAAATTGTTAAAAGAACCTGGTGGCGGGGGTGGGGGTGAGTTACTTCGTTCCTCCCACAGGTCTGGCCCCTGTGGCTGCCAGCCTGGCAGGCCACTGCCTGCTTTTGTCCGCCAAGTTCTCCATCTCACCAACCCCCTCCCTAATCCCCCATCAGTCTCGCTATCAAACCTGCCAAGGCATGAATGAGGTCAGCCAATCTGATTCAACTGTTTCTGATCCAAAGACAAGCCCCTGCCTGGAACAGCTCACCAACAGAGAGGTGAGCTCTGAACTGTCAAGCCCAGGGCTCCACGCCCTGTGGCTCAGTGGTCCTGGGAGGAGCCCTCTGTCCAGGCCCCACTGTCCCACTAAAGGTCGGGTGGCCAGTGAGTGGTTCCTTCACTCCCTCACTGAGTGATCTTGGGCAACTCACCTCTTCTCTCTGCGCCTGTTTCTGCCTCCATAAAACAAGGCAATAACACCTACTCTCAGGACTGTTGTGAGCACTAAATGGGAAAATGTCATTTCCCAAACTTCTGTCACTCTGTGTCCCCTCACAATTTTTGCCATGCCTGCACAGCACCTGCACTACTTTTTATTTGGCTTTTTGTCACTAAACCAACTTGTAATCATCTCACTTTAAAAAATATATATACTTTGCTAAAGAACACAGAGCCCATACAATAAATAGATTATGCAGCCTCTCCTGTCTCCAAATCCTTCAATTCTTCGTCAGGTCAGGCCTCTGTTGAGGTAGCTATAGTCTTTTCTAATCCTCAGTACAATAAATGTTTTATTAAAGCACGAAGACCTGAAGGCCGCGGCAGCACTCTCTGGAAGACCCTGCAGTAACAGAAAGGCGCCTGCCCGAGGCCGGCAGGCAGTGACTGTGCCACAGGGAAACCTCTGCCTGGGGGAGTCACTGGCCACTTGGTGAGCTGGGACCAGGGCCCTCCATAACTCCCATCCAACTCCCACCCCCTCAAGGAGACAGAGGGACACGGGGGACAAGGAGCCCTAGGCCAACTGTGAAGTAAGATGTCAGCTCATCTCGCGATCCACCTTCAGGCCGCTGTCACAGCACACACCTCCTAGCAGGCAGCGCTTGAGAACGGAGAGCGGGGGAGGCTGAGACCAGGGGAAGGGGCGCAGGCAGGACTGCTCTTCAGTGCAGCCCTGGCCTCTGGAGCTGTATGGCCAGGTGGGGCCTCGCTCCATGAGCTTGGGGTAGCCTGTCCCAACCAGGATTTAACTGTTCAGGGACTAGAGCTCTATCTCTTTTCTTTTCATAATTTTCAAAATTTTTATTAACTTTAGGGAGAGAGAGAGAAACATCAACTTGCTGCTCCATCCACTCACACACCCACTGGTTGACTTCTGTACAGGGTCCGACTAGGGATCAAACCCACAACCCCGGAGCACCAGGACGATGCTCTGACCAGCTGAGCCAGCGGGCCAGAGCTGGAGCTTTATCTCTTCAAAAAAAGTCAGTGAAGCTGTGCAATGGGGCCTGCATGTAACAATCCTTAACGCTGCTCTGAACCTTCAGCAGAGAAGGAAGGCACTTTCACACCCTCCACAAGGTACCTCACAGTCACCCCATGAAGTACACCCATCCCTCTGTGTCTGCTGGGGGGTGGGGTTCCAGGACCCCTGAGGATACCAAAATTCTCGAATGCTCAAGTCCCTTACATAAAATGGTGTAGTATTTGCATGTAGTATTTGTAGTATATATGCAAATACTATAAATATGTAGTATTTGCATATTTGCATACACCCTCCCATATACTTTAAATCATCTCTAGATTACTTATAATACCTAATGCGATGCAAATAGCATGTAAATAGTTGTTGTACTATATTGCTTAGGTAACAATGACAAGAAAATAAATTCTGTACACCTTCAGTCAGATGCACCCGTCTTAGGCCTAACCACGTAGTATACGTCAGCAGCAACATAACTTTTTCTTTCCCCCCAATATTTTCAATCTGAGGTTAGTTGAATCCACTGATATGAATCCCACAGCTACAAAGGACCTGCCGTAGTCAGAGCGACTCAGGACTATAAGCCCAGTTCACAGATGAGGAAATGGGTGCTCAGAGAGTAAGACACAACCCCTCAGGACGGTATGGAGTGGGAAGCAGTGTGGGTATTTACCGAACACCTATCGTGTGCTGGCACAGCCCCGTCCCTTACCTCGTGTGGTCCTTGGGACAGTCCTGTGAGGCACAGATTACTAGCCCAATAAGCGAGGTTAAGAATCCTACCCAAGATGCAGCAGATTTGATTTTATTAAGAATTACAAGCAGTCCTCAACTTCCAACCAGGTTGTATTCCAAGGTGTGGTCAAAGGCATTACCCCACTGAAAATGTTATTATGGTATTTAGGTATTCAGGCTAGTCCAAGGGGGGGCCAATTACCCCACAATACTTTTCTATAATATTTTTGTTTTATGTGCTATAAACATTAGAAAAATATTATAATCCAGTAGTCAAAACAGAAAAGCAATAGTATTTGACAAGAAATTACTTTTTGTCTTGAATGCCTGCCTAAAACCCTGAGGCCAGGTTGGAGAATGAACACAGTTTCCCCTGCCCTACTAATTTAAAATTTAAAGAACAGGAAGAAGGAAGGTGGTACGTGTGTGTGTAAGGGCAGAGGTGGGGTAGGGGAGGGCACCCAGTGGGGAGCAGGCTTGGAAAAGGACAGTTAGTCAACCAAATAGGGAAGTTGTAAAAGGAAGACGCAGGTGCCTGGAGCCAGCTCAGTATGAGGGACCCTACGTTTCCTCCTGTTCAAGAGGCTGCTTCCCATGGGAAGGGCAGCACCAGCCTCCACAGAAGGATGACAGAAGGCGCTAGGAAGTCAGGGTGACTTAGAGGCACGAGAACGAGAAAGGGGAGAAGCAATTGTGCTAGGGCGGGTTTCTAAGGAAGAGAAATATGCTTCCAATGGATAGAATCAGAAGTGGGTTCCAACCCCTGCCACCACTGCCGGGGCCAGGTAGCTGAGTTGTTTGGAATGTCGTCCTGTGCACCAAAAGGTTGTGGGTTCAATTCCAGTCAGGGCACACATCTAGGTTGCGGGTTCAAACCCTGGTTGTGTAGCATACAGGAGGCAACCAATTGATGTTTCTCTCTCACGTAGATGTTTTTCTCTCTCTTCCTCCCTCTCTCTCCAAATAAATAAATAAACAAACAAAACTCCCTGCCACCACGTACAAAATTCTGGCAGTGGGGGCAAGAGTGGGGTCTACAGCTGCTGGAAACCTCCCTCAGTCCTCGGAAGAGCAGCCTAGGGTTCTGGCTCCTTTTGACTCATGACAAGACAGCCGGTTACAATCCTTGAGCCCCACTTCCCAGCTCTGCCACTGGATGTGGTTCTGCCCCTCTCTGAGTCTCACCCCCTCCTCACACAGTGTCTGGTAAAAGAGGGGACATGTGATCAATACGTGTTACCTCCCCTCCTCACCAGCTCCCTCACTTCCCAACTGAGGCAGACTCCAAAGCTCTGGCCGTAGCCCCCTCTGTTCGTGGTCACCAGACTACACTATTTTGATTCTAAACAGGTGTAAAGAGATGAGAGGCATGATTCTAATTTGAGAACAGAGCCAAACAGCTGGTCAGACTGCGGGTGGCCTCTCCCATCTGCGGAGCCCTCTGGGGCGGGGGTGGCCACAGCTCCCAAAGCAAAGCAGAGCAGCCTCCGCCAGGCCACTGAAACTGCCACAACCCCCTGGTCCCGAGTGTTCTGGTTCCACACTCTCACTTTACAGGTGAGGGAAAGGCCCAGAGAGGGGGAGAGCTTTGTAGTCTATAGCCAGGCACAGGAACAGCTGGGCCTAGAAATCAAGTGGCTTAACACTGAAGCAGGTGGCCAGAATCCCCCTAATTAGCAACACTTGCTCATGACCATGAGCATTTGATGAATTTGCTTCCAGTCTTTTAAAAATACATTATGTAATTTTAAACATTATACATGAGTGTATTCTTTTTAAAAGTTGATTTCAGTACCTCCTGGGTATGTTGGGGTTATTTAGTCTTTGGTGAATGAGTGAGTGAATGAATGAATGCTTCTCCCCACTACCCCACTTCAGGCCTCAGACTTTTTATCACCTCCTCCCTGGATGACAGCAATAAGCCCTTGATTTGTTCCCCCTTCCAGATGCCCTCTTACTGAGTGCCCTCCCTCTCCACCCTCAGCTAGTTCTACCATGGCCCCCACAGCAGGGACCCAGAGAGCAAGGAGGGCAAGCAAGGCTACTCAGAAGAGTCCTCTAATTCTGCTCCTTTCTTGGTCAAGGTTAGCTTTGGGACACCCTTTGAACTGAGCTTGGGTCATCTGTGAGATACCCAGATGCCCTCTACCTTGGATCCAGGCCCTGGCACCCTGCTCAGCTGTTCCCTCACACTAACAGGTGTTCAGCTTGCCCAACGCTGGCGTTGCCTCTGCTTTCTCTCTCTCTTTCCTCCCAGTGCTGGGACTTGGAAAGACCCCGAGCATCTGGCGGGACTCCAAGTGAATAATTCAATCATGGAAAATTAAGGCCAACTTGATCATGGGAATCCTTGCACAGTGTCTACATATATCAAATCACCACATTGCACACTTTAAATACCTTAAAATTTTGTCAATTATATCCCAATAAAGCTGAAAACAAAGAAAATTAAGTCCAGAGCATGGGGCACTGGCAGGGCCTCAGGGCCTGAAGACAGAGGCTTGGCTGAGCCCAGCACTGCTGAGGACAGGGGCAAGAATGAGTTCTCCAAGACGGGGACAGGGCATGCCAAGGTTGGGACCCGAAAGATTTCCAGGTAGGAGGTGAGAAGGAGCATCTGGAGGTCAGGAGGAGAGTAAAAAGGGTATCTGATCCCTGAGGTCAGGGTAGAGAGAGTTTTCATGAAAGAGGGTGTGGTCACCAGTGTGGATGCTGCTAAGGATGAAAGAAAAGAGGCCTCCACTTCCTGGGGTGGATGCGCACAGACCGGCTCCTGGAACTCAGGCCCAGCTATGGCCAGTGACTCTCAGGCTGGGTCTGGTGCTAAGGAAACTGCCCAGTGAGGCTGGATGGGTGTGGACGCTCCACCAAACCCCAGGGACAAGTGCCTGAGACCCTACTAAGCAGAAACAGGGTGGGATGGAAACCAAACAAATTGTTCCTTTAAAGCCACCTGAAATTCACGTTTCAGGAATGTTTGGTTTTTGGCTTCTCTTTTCTGAAGCAGGATATTTAAAAAAAACAAATCTTTTAAAGCTTCAGCTCCAAAGCAAAGAGCCTTCTGTGTGCCTACTTCTGATCTCTGCTTCAAGAACAAACCTCCTTTGCTCTTTGGTCTGGGCTGTGTCCAAGGCAGATAGAAACTCCTGGCCAAGATGGGCACAGCCCCAGTCCCTGCCGAGGGTTCAGAGTGAGTTGGGCACAATCATACCTTGAGGCCTTTCAGAAGCTTCCACTCCAGGGCCCTCTGCGGCCAGGCACCTGGGTGGCTAACAGATGGGGGTGCCAGCTGGGAGCAGAGAGGGCCACATCGCTGTCCCAAACCCAAGTCCAGATAATTCTTTCCCTGGGACAGACACTAGGTGGGGAAGAGAGGGAGCTGGGAAGTCACCCAAGGAAGGTGACCCAGGCTTAGTCTGCCTGGGATTTAAAATAAGATAGCCCGTCCTTGGCTACTTCCCAATGATTCAAATCCAGAGTCTGCAAAAGGAGGCCCAAGGAGGATAGATGGAGACCAAAAGGAAAGGCTCCTGCCAGGCTCCCAAGCCCGAGTCTGGCTCCCCACTACTCCCTCCACAGTGACCCCACACCCACTTGGTGCCAGCCTGCGCAAGGAAGTCAAAGTCCACGGAGCGTCTTCCCCCAGGCACCATGTGATCCTAGAGATTGGGAGGAAGGCAGACTTGGGCTTTCAATCCCCTTCAAAGACGTGGTAACAGTGGCTCTGAGAGGCTAGGGGCTTCTCCAGGGCCACGGGAAGCTGCAGAGTCTCCTGACACCCAGTCTGTTCTCTCCACAGCATTCCACTACCCCAGCCAGGAAAAAGGCAGGCAGGAGCATGCCTTTCCATTTCCATCAGCGCACATATCTGGCAATTACTGGGCAGAGGGCTTCCCCCTCAGATGGCCAAGGGCCCTGCCCTTGCTTGGTGACCTAATACTCCCCACCCCCACTATTAGCAGACAGACGAGGTTCAGGTAAAGGCCCCTAATGGGCCATGGGAAAAGCCTTGCCCAGGGCCCTCTCCACCTCAGCGTTTGTCCCTAGGCCAGGGACCTTCCTCCCTGTCACAGTCATGAACTCCCAGGCAGTCAGGGCAGGAGGAGCCCTGAGGATCCTTCAGAAAACTCAATGCTTGCAGATAGGGAGGTGGAGGCCTGAAGACGGCCCAGGGACACCTCCACGAAAGTAACAGCAGCACCTTCCTCACAAGTTGTTTTGAGGATTACATGAGCTAGTGCAAGTTGAAGCACTTAGCCCACAGTTAGCATTCAAACTGATGTTCTATTGTCCTGCCTGCTGTGACTTCACCCAAGAGGAAGGAGCCAGTCCAGGCCTCTGACCTATCTGGCTTTTCACCAGGGAGTGATGGTGAGAGTAAGAGGACCAGACGAGCATCTCACTTGGTGAGTGATTTGGGGGAAGCCTGTGGGACCCCTGCCCCGGTGCCCCAGTTTTCTTCTCAATATAATCAGTAGGCCCCTTCCATTTTAGGAATCCTCAATTTCAGCAGCAAAATTGCCCGACCACAAAGCTGCTGGGAAAGCGTGTGCCTGGCTCCAAGGAGGAAGCCCAGATCAGAGACAAAGGCGCGCTGTGCAGGTCTGGCCCGGACTTTTGTGGGTTTCCATAACCAGGCCCAGGGGCTTCCAGGAATCACAGTTAAAAGTTATACTTGACAGTTGTCAGTCAGTTTACTTTGTGTTCCTGGAAGCCGCAGCCCAGGACCGGGGTGCGGGGGAGAGAGGCAGTGTGAAAGCAGGAAGAGCGTGAAAGGCAGTGAGAATAGGAGCAACAACAAAGGAGAGAAAGGAGGCAGTGAGAAGGTGAGAAGGGGTGAGGCAGAGAGGCACAGGGAGACAATGGGACGCCCACAGAGACAATGGGGAGAGGGTGGACTGGGCGGGGGCTGTGGGCAGTGGGCAGTGGCTCTCCACGTGGCCCTGGCCACAGGGCTCAGGACACTGTACCCTGTGACTTCCTTCAGCCCGGACACTCCATCCCAATACAAAACAAGCAGCAGGGGCTTTCATGACAGGAACTCCCTCACCCATGTGGGAGGTCAGAGCCCTTGAGTGGTCATCTTGCTGCTCCCTTGCCTTTCTTTAAATACCCGGCTGCAGGAAAGACTCTCAGCCCACACCTCCATTCCGCTTTGGCCTGGCGACAGCAATGTTGGGTGGTTCTCTGTAAAACACCACCACGAACCTCCTCTCTGAAGCAGCATCCTTCACCTTTGCTGCTCGGCCACTAGGAAACCCGCACCGAACTGGGCAGGAGTGGGGTGCTGTTGCCATGTGCCTGGCATCCTACGCCCGCCTGAGTCGCACTGTACCGTTGGTCAAGCACCTGCCACAGGTCAGTGTGGGTGCCAAGCTCTTCACATGCCCTGCATAACGAATCCTCGTAATGGAGCTAGGAGGCACGAGTATTCATCTACGGTGGGGAAACCAGGCAGTCTGGCTTCACAGCCCAAGTCTAAACCAGTGCCCTAAACTGAAATAAAATAGAAGTGCTATGAAGCACTGTGCAATGGCAAAGGCCGACATAGTTGTGGCTCTGCCACGTAGAAGCAGTGTGACCTTGGTGAAGTGGCTTGTTTGCTCAGGGCTAGTTTTCTCATGTCTAAAACAAGAACAACAGCTTCAGAGGGTCGTTGTGAGGATTAGGAGGAGGTCTTATGAACCACTCAGCGCTGGCCCCAGCCCAGGCAGTGCTCAATAAAAGTTCTGTCCCCCGGTACCGGGCCTGCCACACCCCTCCAGCCACACTCTACTTGTGGGAACCAAAGAGGAGGACGGGGGCTAATGGAGCATCACCTGGTGCCCGGCACTGCGCCCTGGTGCCCGGCACTGCGCCCAGGTGCCCAGGAGGGTCAGTCAGCAAGGGGCTTGTGCCCTGTGAGGTGTTAGGATTCTGGTCCCTGATCTCAGGACACTGCTGCAACCTCCTCTGCCCCATCAGCCTTGGCCCTGCCCCACCCTCAGCCACCTGCAGGGCCCCTTGGGTGAGGCGGGCAGGGCAGAGCAGGACAGGGCAGGGCATCATTATCACTCCCAACACAGGGCTGGAGACAGAGTTAAGCCCGGCATTCTTATCAGCTTCCCAAGCCTTGTGCTGAAATGCAGGACCTGGCTCTGAGGCATGGGGGCTGGAAGGCAGGGCCCTGGGGTCACTGCCCAAGTCCTTCCCCCTCTGGAATGGTCCCCTGAGCAGGAATGGGAGAGGCAGCCTGGGAAACAAGGAGAGCACCACCTGCCTGGGAGACTGTGTCATCCTGAGCAATCCCTTCCCCCTCTAGTTCCCACCTGTCCAGTTTGAGTGTCCCTACTAGCTCTAAAGAGTTAGGATCATGTGACCCCCTGTAAGGTTAGCTCCCACAGCACTAGTTGATAGAAGAGCTGAGTGATGTCTCTCAGCTCAGTGCTCTTCCCACTCCACATGCCCCGACCTTCTAAAAGGCCCACGAAGGAAAGGACTAGAGGCAATGAGGAGTGGATGCTTCCAGGCTCCCCATCCCAGGGTCCAACCACCTCCATCGGGTTCCAGGAGTGGGCTGGGAATCTCCCAGAAGGGCTCCAGACACATGGACACCTGGTGGCTCTGCAGGGTGGAGGTCACTCCTTGGCTGCAGCCCAAGGGAAGACAGGGATAGCATGGCAACACGGTGTGTGGAGAGTAGGTCCCATCGCTGGTCCCTGACAACACCCCTCCTTTTATCGGTGAGCCAAGGACTTTGAGAGATGTGTCTGAGAATCAAGGGCAAGTTCAGTAGAAATGGGGAGGGGGCAGAAAAGACAGGTGGGGAGAACCAAGATGGCGGCGTAGGTAGACACACTGCACCTCCTTGCACAACCAGAACTGACAGAAAATGGAACGGCAAGGAAATCCAACACCAAGGAAATAAAAAATAAACATTCATCCAGACCGGTAGGAGGGGCGGAGAGGACTCGCGTGGCCGTGGCGGGACTGAGACTGGCGGAGTGTGGGATGAACGGGGCAGGCAGTCTGACCACTGGCAGACCCTGTGGCCCCACATCCGTGCACAGATAAACCGGACAAACGGTGGGGAGCGAAGCAGACCATGCAACCCAGGGCTCCAGCTCGGGGAAATAAAGCCTCAAACCTCTGATTGAAAACGCCCTTGGGGGTTGGGGCGGCAGCAGGAGAGACTCCCAGACTCACAGGGGAGGTCGTTGGAGAGACCCACAGGGGCCTAGGGCGTGCACAAGCCCACCCACTCAGGAACCAGCACCAGAGGGGCCCAGTTTGATTGTGGGTAGCAGAGGGAGTGGCTGAAATCCGGAGAGTGGAGCAGGCGCCATTGCTCCCTCTCGGCCCCTCCCCCTCGTATAGCGTCACAGCGCAGCGACCAGCGTTACCCTGCCCCAGGGAACACCTAAGGCTCCGCCCCTTAAAGTAACAGACGTGCCAAGACCAAAAAAAAAAAAAAAAAAAAAAAAAAAGGCCCAAATGACAGAACACTTCAAAGCTCCAGAAAAAATACAACTAAGCGAGGAAGAGATAGCCAACCTATCGGATGCACAGTTCAAAACACTGGTTATCAAGACGCTCACAGAATTGGTTGAATCTGTTTGAAAACCAGATGAAAAAATGAAGCCTATGCTAAGAGAAACAAAGGAAAATGTACAGGGAACCAATAGTGATGGGAAGGAAACTGGGACTCAAATCAACGGTGTGGACCAGAAGGAAGAAAGAAACATCCAACCAGAAAAGAATGAAGAAACAAGAATTCAAAAAAATGAGGAGAGGCTTAGGAACCTCCAGGACATCTTGAAACGTTCCAACATCCGAATTATAGGGCTGCCAGAAGGAGAAGAGGAAGAACAAAAAATTGAAAACTTATTTGAACAAATAATGAAGGAGAACTTTCCTAATCTGTCAAAGGAAATAGACTTCCAGGAAGTCCAGGAAGCTCAGAGAGTCCCAAAGAAGCTGGACCCAAGGAGGAACACACCAAGGCACATCATAATTACATTACCCAAGATTAAATGCAAGGACCTACATCCAAGATTACTGTATCCAGCAAAACTATCATTAAGAATGGAAGGGAAGATCAAGTGCTTCTCAGATAAGGTCAAGTTAAAGAAGTTCATTATCACCAAGCCCTTATTATATGAAATGTTAAAGGGAGTTACCTAAGAAAAAGAAGATAAAAAATATGAACAGTAAAAATGACAGCAAACTCACAGTTATTAACGACCACACCTAAAACCAAAACAAGAGCAAACTAGGCAAACAACTAGAACAGGAACAGAACCATAGAGATGGAGATCACATGGAGGGTTGTCAATAGGGGAGTGGGAGGGGGAGGGAGGGGGAAAGGTACAGAGAATAAGTAGCATAGATGATAGGTGGAAAATGGACAGGGGGAGGGTAAGAATAGTGTAGGAAATGTAGAAGCCAAAGAACTTATAAGTATGACCCATGGACATGAACTATAGGGGGGAATGTGGGAGGGAGGGGCTGGGCAGGATGGAGTGGAGTGAGGGGGGGGAAGTGGGACAACTGTAATAGCATAATCAATAAATATATTTAAAAAAAAAAGAAAAGAAAAGACAGGTGGGTACAGCTCAACGGAGACCTCCTGTCTGGCAGGCAAGAATGTCTGAGGCGAAGGTCAATGCTTAAGAGGCAGGGGGTAGGGGAAAGAGTCAAAAGAAGAGGTGGGCTAGGTCCCACTTACCCCTAGAAGAGCAGAAATCCTAAAAACCTCAGGCTGGTAGGCACTAGAGATACCTATATATCCCAGAGCAGGAGGGGTATATTCTCATGGCCTCCTTTGGGAATCTGAGGAAAGTTATGTCTGTGCCCAGTGTGGAAAGGGAGGCCCTGGCTGTCAGAGGAGATGCTAACAATTGGCTTAGGGCAGGGGTGTCAAACTTATTTTCACTGGGGGCCACATCAGCTTCGCAGTTGCCTTCAAAGGGCCAAATATAATTTTAGGACTGTATAAATGTAACTATTCCTTAACTAGGGGCAAGGAGCTCGGCACTGCTGCAAGGTAGAAACAAGGTGCCAGGCCGGATAAAACAAGGTGGAGCGGGCCTTGTGTGGCCTAGGGCTTGGAAGGCCTTGCCTGGGACTGGGTGAATACCTATATAGCTGGAGGCAAGGGCCTGGTATTACAGAGAAAACCACAAGCTCAAAGTGGAGTCACTCGTGATAGAAGCTTATACTGAACCTAGATGTGATACCTGATCTAACTGCAGTTTCATCCTCTCCTCAGAATGTGATCTTAGCCCGTCTGGGATTCTCCGGTCAAGCACCCATAACATAATCTGTCACGCAGGTCCTCTCCATCCCCATAGAGAGAAAAGGCAGCCCTGGCTGGTGTGGCTCAGTGGACTGAGTGCCAGCCTGTGAACCAAAGGGTCGTTGGTTCAATTCCCAGTCAGGGCACATGCCTGGGTTGCAGGCCAGGTCCCCAGTAGGGGGCACTTGAGAAGCAACCACACATTAAGCTCCTTTCTTCTTCCCTTCTCCTCTCTAAAAATAATAAAATCTTTTAAAATGTCAAAGAAAGAAGAAAAAAGACAATCTGAATGACAAGCCCCTTCCCCCTAAAAGACATATGGGCCCCCAAATAATCCTTTCCCCCCCCTTTTTTATGATAGCTTCTTTGATCCACCCTTCTTCCTATTAAAACCTCCTATTTTGTGCTAGACTCCTCAGAGTGCCCTTCTAGTTGCTAGATGGGATGCTGCCCAATTTATGAATCATTTAATAGTCAATCAGATCTTCAAATTTACTCAGTTGAATTTTGCTTTTTAACACCGGTAAGTATAGCCCTGATGACCAGCCAGCTGGCTGTGAACCAGTCAGGGCAGACGGGGATGGGCAGCTGGGCAGGGCAGGACAGAACTAGGCCTCCCCAGCCCCTTGCAGAGCTGGGGCTCCAGGCAGATGCCACTCCTGAACCACCCAGTTCCCTGAATGTATCCCCATCCATGCCTTAGCCCAGGTTCCTGGATCTCTTCCACTCTGGACCAGGCCCTGGCCACCCCAAGGACACCCATTTGGGAGTGGGCCTGAGAGCCCTGTGGGTGCCCCATTTCACCAGCATAGGCTGAGCTGTGCACCCTGAACATAGACGAGAAGCTCACACAGATTCATGTTCCACATATACACCTAGGCTCAAGGGCTGGAAAGGCCTCATACTTTAGCCATACTTCCTTAGCCATATGCCCATACACAGCGGGCTTTCCAGGCTACATGAGGCTGCTCCAGCTTTACTTGCAAATGTAGGCCCTAAGAATTTTAAAGGGGGCCACTTAAAGTCATTTACAGCAAGCCTCGAACTGGACTCCAGTGCTCTGCACCCCTCCTGAGAACCCACAGGCAATGCTGAGTTAAGCAGGGATGAGAGCTGAGAAAAGGCAAGAACCTCGAAGTGGTTTGGGACTTTGGGAGACACTGGAATGAGGGCAAAGGGGATGAGAAAGAGCTGGAGTCCCTGGGGCTGAGCAAGGCTGGCCAGGAGCCCAGAGAACCAGAGCCAGCTCGGTGCATGAGGCTGGGCTGCACACGGAAGGGCCCGAGGCTGCCACAGCAGGTGGAGGTGCCAGGAAGAGGGGAAGGCAGCCTCTCAGAGAACTCGGCACATGAGAACTGGAGCTGTGTCTTGCTTGCACTGCGGGTCACCTACCTCCCAGGGCTGGGCTGGCACCCCTGGAGAACAAGCTCCTCCGCCAACACACAAGCGCATGCGTGCCCATACAGGCGCACACAGCTCCACGGCCCCTGGGTTGTTCATATGACTGCCTGAACTTCACCACACCCCAGTTTCCCCTGGATACCAGGGAAGCAGTGTTCTTGGGACCCATCCTCACCTGCTAAGGCCGCAGTCCTGAAACTTCATGGTGACAGGGTCACACGAGGCACTCGGTAACAATTCTGATTCAAATTCCCAGCCTCCCCCCACCCTGTGTGTGATTCTGGGCCCGTGGTCTGGGGGCCCAGGTAATTCTGAGAAGGTGGTCTTTGAAGAAACACTGGGTGGTCTGTTAGCTGTGGGATGGAGACAATATTATAATCATACCGCTGCATTCATTGTGTTTACTGTGCACCGGGTGTTTTGCATGAACCACCTCACTGCATCCCTCTGACAATCTTTTAGGAAGGTGCCATTATTTCCGTTCTCACCGTCACACACTGGCCCCTAGAGGAGCCAGTTTCATGTGCACAGTCCCCCCCCCCCCAACTTCCTGCAGACTCACAGGGTGGAGGGGGGGGGACCCCAGGAACAGGACCTGACTTCCCAACAGGAGGGAAGGATGAGGGTAAGACCCTCTAGTAGGAAAGAAGCAGGGCTGGACTATGATGCAGAAGACTCCCACCCTCCACCTCCCAGGGATGAGGCAGAGGGAGGGACCACTCCCAGACTGAGAAGGGCCAGCACCAGCTCACCCAGGAGGCCCCAGTGCCCTTGGCAGGACCAGGCCAGGCTTGAATTCCCAGGCAGCGGGCGCCCCCTGCAGCCAGACAGGGGTTTGGTAGGCGGGGGCAGGATCTTTCCCGAGCCCGACAGCCCTGACGATTCTGGGTTTTCTCTTCCCTCCTCTCCAGTACTCTCAGGGAGGTGGCCAGGACAGCCATTATGGTTTTTACGGTCATCCCATTTTAAGGATAAGAGAAATGCTAAGTGTCTTGCCCAAGGTCGCAGAGCCGGCTAGTGTTGACCCCTCCTCCCTCCCAGGGTCTTTGTCCCGGGCCCTTAGCTCACCTCTCACCCCCTGACTCCCTCACACCCAGGACAGACACACACATTAGGGCAATTGTAGGAGGCAGGGAAAGGTGTTTAATGGGCTTTGGCGGGACGAGGGGGGGGGGGGGGCGGTGAGGGGGCGGGAGGTTGGCACTCCCTGCCAGCAGAGTGGCCAAGGATGGCGCTCAGGAGGTAAAGTTTCGGTGCAGGGGTTCCTGGCATCCTGGGTGTGAATGGGCGAGCCTCATCTGGGGGCCTCCCGAGGCAGAGGCAGCACTAGGCCTGTGTGGAACTAAACATGAAATGGGGGTGTGGGGGCTCTTTTCAAGCCCTTGCCCCACATCTCAGGGCCCATCCTTTAGGGAGCAAGAAACTATCCAAGCAGCCCTAATGCTTCACCTCCATATGTTTCACATATGTTGGACTTTAGAGTAAAAATTGACTTTAAATAAAGGATTCTGACCCACCCCCCAAATTATAAACCACTGGGCTAGTTTCAGTCCTCAATATAGCTGAGGAAACTGAAATCCAGAAAGGGTAAGTTGGAGTGAGTGGTGTGGTCTTTGTGTTTCCAGAAACCCCTGGTGTATTCTGGAGGGCTGGGACTCCACTTCTAACACTCCTCGGGTCTATAATCCCCCTTCCTTGAGCTCTGAGTGATCTAGTTGCAGAACCAGCCCAACATGGGCTGGGCAGGGGCTCCCCCCAATACCTACACAATCCACAGAGGCCCCTCTTCCAACACACACACACACACACACTACTCACCTCCAGGACAGCTTCAGCCTCACCACTCCCTGGGGGAGCTTTTACTGGTTTGTGGAGAGCCAGAGGTTGGGGCTGGTGACCAGACCCAAGCCCAGGGAGGACTGGGTGACTGAGCCAGAGGGGCACATTGGGAAATGCAGCTTCTGCGTGGGCACCCAATCTGGCTCCACCACTCTCTGCAGCCAGACAGCTTTGGCCATGTACCTGGAGAGCAATAAACCAGATGCAAGGGGTAGTGGCTCCCCTGGCCTGGTCCCCATGCCTCCTCAGCCTGGGGAGTGCACAGCCTAGGACTTGGCCCTGAGGGGAGCTGGGGCCAGTCTCATCCAAGCTGCAGTGCCCCTCTACTCCATTTCTCGGGGCAAGAATGCACAATCAAGGAAATAGGGAGGCTCCTGAGGCTCCCACAATGCCCTGGAGGAAACCTCAGAGGAATGGGAACTGTGAGCGTGAGGGCCCGGGAGTTGTGCTGAGAGTCCAGGAGAGATGACCCAGCTACACCCCACCCCACCACCCCCAGGGCCCACCGCTCAGACCTCTGGTTTGCCAACTCACTTGGGTCCCAGTGGTGCACAAATTGTTAAATACCAGTTGCTAGCACAGCCATGGTCAAAGGGGTTGTATCCCTGCAGGTATCGGCACTAGAGGGGAGTAAGGGTGGGAAGAGGAGCTCAGAGCCAGCAGGACCAGCAGGACAGGACAGACCATCCTCACTGGACCGCCCTCCCTGAGCAGACAGCCCAGCCTGGCCTGGAGCTGCAGCGAACTTGGAGGGCAGAGAGGCCCAAGAGGGAGCCTAGGCCTTCCCCAACCCACTTCTAAGTTGCTCTCTCCAGGCGACCCTGGCACTACACCCACCTCTCTTGCCTTCTCGGGAATCCTTCCCATCACCTTGTACCCACTTCTGCAGCATCTTCCCCATCTCTGTCTCCTTTGGCCACACACATCCTCCTAATATGTCATTCCAGGTAGAGGTCCAGATTTTCCTTTTGCTGACAAACTGCTCCAAAGACAGTTCCACGCACACACATCCTATTCCCCTACTTTTCCCTAAACTTGTGCCTTCATGGATATCACTATCTGGAAGGGTGGTTGTACGAAGCCCTACTCTATTTCCCTAACCAAGATCACATGGCCCTGGAAAATCTGAACTGAAGGTCCTGGTCATCCAATGCAGTAAAGGTCAAGCCCAAAGGTCAAGTCCTCCTCTGGGCACTCTCTTTTTTAGAGATTTTATTTAGTTAGTTTTAGAGAGAAGGGAAGGGAAGGAAAAAGAGAGGGACAGAAACATCAGTGTGAATGTGTGAGAGAAACATTGATCAGTTTCCTCCCACACACCCCCAACCAGGGACCTGGCCCACAACCCAGGCGTGTGCCCTGACTGGGAATTGAACCAGCGATCTTTTGGTTTGTGGGGCAATGCCCAACCCACTGAGCCACACTGGTCAGGGCATCCCCTGGCACTCTTGAGTAGATTCTCCTCCTCCTCCCCTGTCCCTCCTTCCATCCATGAGCCTCCAGCCTTCCTGAGCCCCTTATTCCTCCCCAGTGCAGTCCAGGTCTCAGACTTCAAGAGCTTTTATTAGGAAATGTTTGTCATAATTAAAAATGGCCCAGTGGCACCTTTGCCCACCACCAGCTTCCCTGTACCCCCTGCCCTGTTACTAAGACTTTGATCCTCAGCAGCTCCACCAAAAGGAGCCAGGACTGCATGCAGGGCAGCTGCACCTGGGGGAAGAGTCAAGACAGCTCCAAAAAGCAACACTGACCATTGAGACGTTTTGAGTTCCGCCTACTTAAAGATGTTTAAAGCATTTAAGGGAAACCTACATTCTATTCACAATTTTAATTAAATTGCTCGAATAGCTTGATCAAATTTATACTCAGAATTTTAGAGAAATGTTGATTTATTAGATGTATATGAAGTACAGAGAAATGTTGATGGATCAATGTTTAAAGGATTGATAATTGTTTGATAAATTCATAAAACTGACTAATAAAGCAGAGCGCCCTCCTCTCTCTTCCCACATGGGGCCCCTGAGACATGAGAGGAATCTAACTGCTCTGAAGTTTCCAAGCTGCCCTCTCCTACTGGCTCCACACCTGGGTCTCCTGCCCCGATCCCATGTTTCAAAAGCCCTTACAGTTCACAGATTGGAACCAAAGTAGGCATCTTCTCACCCTCTCTCCTGCCCAACTCCCTGCTGCCTGGTCTCTCTACCCTTCCCCAACAGATCAGGACATCAGGCTCCTTTCTCTCTCCCTCCCTTCCCTTCTCTCCCAAAGCATTATTGGCTCCTTTGTTTGTAGGTTCACTCATTTACTCATAAATATTTGGGGCCCTCAACGGTGTTCCCAACACTGTGCTGGTGGAAGAGCATGCACCGGCCAAGACTGCAAGGTGCAGGCAGAGCAGCAGCTGGGCCCAGAGAGGCTGGGGAAGGGCCACTGCAGATGTGTTCAGCTTCAGATGCTGCTGTGTGCAGTGGGAAAAGAGGGGTCTGAGGGATGCCTGCCAACTTTGGCCGCTTGAAGAGAGCAGCATCAGTGTGACGTTGAAGAAAGAGGCTGGGCTGAAGTGGGCCGAGGAGGGCAAAGAATGGCATAGCCAACTCTTACAGGAAATATGGCAGAGCGGGAGGGGAGAGTACAGCAGGTAGACTGGATACCTGTGACGTTAAGGGAGGGTTTTACTTTGCTTTTAAGATGAGAGAGACATGGACAAGTGTAAATGATGATGGGAAAGAGAAGAATAACAGCATATATAGCACTTGTACCAGTCACAGTTCTATATGTCGTATGCACATTAATCCATGCTGTACCCCCTTTACAGATGGGAAGATGGAGGCACCAGGTGGCTAAGTAACATACTCAAGATCTCCCTGCTGGTATGTTGTAGGGCTGTGATTTGAGTTCGTGTGGTCTGGCTCCAGAGCCCTTGCTATCACCCACCAAGTAAGTTACAGTCAGGGGATGGAGATAGGTTGGAGGTCCCTGGAATGGGGTCTGCAGGTAATGGGAAAGAGCCTTGCCTGGTGAATCATAGAGTGCAGACCACATTTAGGATTCTTGGGCTGAAGATCCTGGATTGGGAGGGCCCCATTCCAAGCAATGGAGGGAAGACAGGCCTATGACCTGACCTGGGGTTGGAAGAACCACAGGATGTGGGAATGGAAAATGCTTCACAAGAGAGGCTGAAATGATGGACTGAAGCTTGAGAGAGAAGACAGGTAGACCATGTGGGTCTAATGAGTAACGGCTCAGCAGAGGAGTCACAGGTGGGCTGGGAGCCAAATACGGGTGGAGTGATTGAGTGGTGACTGGGAGGATGGGAGGAGGTGGGCAAAGAGGACTCCTCTGTCCTTTCAGATATCTCAATGGCTCCAGCCCCTCCTTCATTAAGGTGGCAGACTACTATCTTCCTAAAACAGCCTTTCGAAGTCGTTGTCTTACTGAAGAAATCTCATGGCAAGAATGTTCACTTTCACTACTCAACACTGCACTGGAAGTTCTGGACATTGTAGTAAGAAAAGAAAAAGAAAAAAAAAGAAAAGGAAAAGAAATAAAACCATAATGTTGAAAAGGAAGAAATAAAACTCTCCTTATTCACAGATGGCACAGTTTTCTATGTAGAATCAACAAAAAAAGTTATTAAACTAATAAGTGAGTCTAGCAAAATTGCAAGATTCAAGACCAATATACAACAATCCACTGTATTTTCTTATGTGGTCATGTAACACATAATGGTGCTTCAGGTTCTTTATCAGCCTCAAATTCACTGTGGTCACTGGCAGACTGCATATATAGTAGTGGTCCCAATTAGACTACAATAGGGTTAAAAAATTCCTATCACCTTGTGAGGTCATAACCATTGTACTATCATAGTGCAACACATTACAACTACTTACACTATTCAGTACAGTAGCATGCTGTACAGACTTGAAACCTAGGGGCAACAGGCTATATCATATAGTCCAAGTGTGTAGTGGGCTATGTAGTTGTGTACACTTACACAAACCTAGGTTTGTGTAAATGTACTCTATGATGTTTGCACAACAACAAAATTACTTAATGATGCATTTCTCGTTATATATCCCTGCAGTTATGTGATGAATGACTAATAATAAACAAATGGAAAGTTAAATTTTTAAAATTATAATAGCACAAAAAATGAAACACTCAGAAAATATCTAATACAATATATGCAAGATTTATATGTGGAAAACTGCAAAACACTAATGAAAGAAATCAAAGAAGACCTAAATAAATAGAGAGGTATACCATTTTTACATCAATTTTCCAAATTGATACGTTCACTCCAAATGAAAATCTCAGCAAACTTTGTTGTAGAAATTGACAAACAGATTCTAAAATTTATGGAGAAAATCAAAGGAACTAGGATAGCCAAAAGAACTTTGAAAAGGAACAAAGTTGAAGAATTCACATTGCACCAGCCAAGGTGGAGGTGTTGGTAGATACACTTTGCTTCCTCACAGAACCAAAAGAAGGATAACAACCAATTTAAACACACAAAAACAACCAGAACTGCCTGAAAGTCGAACTGTACGTAAGTCCAGCAACCAAGGAGCTAAAGAAGAAACATTCATCCAGACTGGTAGGAGGGCAGGGATGGGCAGTCAGGGTGGACAGGAGGTGCAGCAAGACGACAGCTAGCATACCAGGTGGTCCCACATTCGTGTCCAGATAAACCAGCAGGAACAACTGGGGAGCAACACAGAGTGCCCAACCCAGACTTCCAGCCCCAGGAAAATAAAGCCTCAAAATCTCTGGCTGTAAAAGTCCTGGCTGGTGTGACTCAGTAGATTTAGTGCTGGCCTCTGAATCAAAGGGTTGCCAGTTTGATTCCCAGTCAGGGCATGTGGCTGAGTTGCAGGCCAGGCCCACAGTAAGGGGCACACAAGAGGTTCTATCTCTCTCTTTCTCCTTCCCTTCCCCTCTCTCTGACTTCCCCTCTCTCTGAAATCTTTAATTTAAAAAAAAAAAAAAAAAAACAAACCTGTGGGAGTTGTGGGGGCAGGAGAAACTGCCAGTCTCACAGGAGAGTCCATTGGATGGGACAGGGTCCTAGAATATACACAAACCCACCCACCCAGGAATCAGCACCAAGACAGCACTTCAGAGGGCTCAATTTGCTTGTGGGTAGTGGGTAGTGGGAAAAGTGTCAGAAAGCGGGGTGAGAGCAGAGCAAGACAGCATTTTGCAAGCAGTATTGTTCCTTCTCTGACCCCCACCACATACAGCCCACAATATGAAGTGGGGTTGCCCTGCTGTGGTGAATACTAAAGCCCGGCCCCTTACAAGGTTAACAGGTGCTCCAAGACAAAGAAATAATGGCCCAAATGAAAGAACAGATCCAAACTCCAGAAAAAAAAAACGATGAAATGAGGAGATAGCCAATCTATCAGATGCAGAGTTCAAAACACTGGTAACCAGGATGCTCAGATTGGGTATGGACACAAATAAAGAAAGAAGTGAAGGCTTTACAAAGTGAAATAAAGAAAAATGTACAGGGAACAAACAGTGAAGGGAAGGAAACTGGGATTCAAATCAACGATTTGGAGCAAAAAGAAGAAATAAACATTCAGTCAGAACAGAATGAAGAAACAAGAATTCGGAAAAATGAGGAGAGGCTGAGGAACCTCTGGACAACTTTAAACATTCCGACATCCAAATCATAGGGGTGCCAGAAGAAGAAGAAGAGCAAGACATTGAAAACTAAAATAATGAAAGAAAACTTCCTCAATCTGGTGAAGGAAATAGACATAGAAGTCCAGGAAGCTCAGAGAGTCCCAAAGAAGCTGGACCCAAGGAGGAACACACCAAGGCACATCATAATTACATTACCCAAGATTAAAGAGAGAAGGAGAGAACCTTAAAAGCAGCAAGAGAAAAGGAGACAGTTACTGACAAAGGAGTTCCCATAGGACTATCAGCTGATTTCTCAAAAGAAAGCTTGCAGGCAAGAAGGGGCTGGAAAGAAGTATTGAGAGTCATGAAAGGCAAGGACCTGTCTCCAAGATTACTGTATCCAGCAAAGCTATAATTTAGAATGGAAGGGCAGATAAAGTGCTTCTCAGAAAAGGTCAAGTTCAAGGAGTTCATCATCACCAAGCCCTTATTATATGAAATGTTAAAGGTCCCCGGTAGGGGGCATGCAACAGGCAACCATACATTGATGTTTCTCTCCTTCACTTTCTCCCTCCCTTCCCCTCTAAAAATATATAAACAAAATCTTAAAAAGCACTACAATGAAATACTTCTACACATTTATTAGTCTAGATAAGATTAAGATACAAAAAACAACTGACAATGCCAAATGTTACTGAGGGTAAAGAACAACTGTAATTCTCATGCATTTCTTTGGGAATGCAAAATGGAAAGGCCATTTGGAAGACACGTTGGCACTTTGCTGCATGGATAAATAACCTGTGGTACATCCACATGAGCGAATACTACGCAGCAACCAAAAGGAAGAAACTGCTGATATGAACGACAACATAGATGAATTTCAAATGCATTGGGCTAAGTGAAAAAGGCCAGACTCAAAGGGTTTTGACTCTGTTTCATGAGACTCGGGAAAAGGAAAACTATAGGGATAGAAAACAGATCAGTGTTTGCCAGGTCGGCAGGGAGGAAAACTGACTGCAAAAGGCCATGAGGGAATTTTTGGAGGTGATGGAAATGTGCGAAATTTTGGTTATGGTGGTGGTTACAGGACTGTGTGGCTTGTCAAAACTCATGTAATTGTGCACTTAAAAAGTGTGAATTTTACTGTATGTTCAAAAAAGAATCCTATCATGGCTCCCAGGATTCCACTGCACCAAGATCAAATTCTCCACCCGATCTCCTGGGCCTTGTAAATCCGGCCAACTCCAAGCAGTCCACTTGACTTCTATGCCGTCTTCTGCTCCAGTTAGGACTATTTCTTCTCCATCCTCTCCTCATTCAAGCGATCTGCCTTTTGAAAGCTGGCCCCTCACCTGCAGTGCTCTCCCCTGCCTTCTGCCCATCGAAAATCACTAAGTGGTACTTCCTACACTACACTGCAGTCGTGCCTGAACTGTCAATTCCCACTCTGAATCTGTGCTACACAGTGTAGGCCAGGCCCCACAGAACGTTCACAGGTGTCTGGTAGGTGTTATTCTGATTTCAGGTTCTTTATAAACACAAGCGCAAAATGTGGCCTTACTCACCTCACGACCCCCTCCCCTCAAAATAATGCTCACGCGTCCAGTACACACAGTAGGCCCTAAAGGCAGAGCACCCAGAAGGGAGAGTTACCACCGACCTCCGGAGAAGGCAAGTTTTGAGCTTGGTCTGGGTCTGTAAGGGCTAACGAAGCTCCCTAGAGGGAAATCAGGCCATCAAAACCAGGGCAGTGGAGAAAGCGTGAAGTGCTGAGGTGACCGAGGAGCTAGGTGACCACCTACAGCCCGATGTAGTGGCGCTCCGCGGTGCCCCGTGTACCTTGCCCTCGCAGGAGCGCTCAGCCGCGCTCACTGACAAGGCCTGGATCAGCAGCAGCAGGGAGAGCGGCACCAGGAAGCCCGCAGCGGCTACGGCGACCACGATGCTGCACAGCAGCTAAGGAGCAGCGAGTCCCGAACTGTCCTCCCTGGCCCCCACACACAACCACCTCGTCTATCCTCGCCCTCCCCGCGCCCTGCCCCGCTCCACGCCCCCCCCCCCCCCCCGCATAAACCTCACCCGACCCTGCAGTTCAAGCCCCCGTGCTGCCTTCAGCTACCCCCAATTCCTGACCTTGCTGGATTCTCACCTCTTTGCACTTCCTCCTAGGCCCACCCATCATCTCCCTGGCGCCCCCCACCCTCAGGATGGGTGGCCCGAGCAGCTTCTCTCTCAAACCCCTCCCATCATTAGCTCTGCCCCGGAGACCCCGCCCGCCCCTGTCGTGAGCTACCTACTCATCCCTACTTAGGCCTAGCGGCCAGGGGGATACGCGACGACCTTGTCTATGTAAAGGGGCTGTTGAGTCTTGCGCAGCAAGAAGATCAGGCAGGTGACCAGCATGGCGCCCGAGTGGAGGCATAGGGACAGGACCAGCAGCATAAATAAGCGGAAGTTGCGGTGACCGATGCAGTTATTGACCCACTTGCAGTGATGGTCAAAATCCTGGGCGAGAGGAAGAAGAGGCAGGCCTCTAGGACCCGACCTCTGTCCCAGCCTCCATTACCCCTAAATCTGAGGCCTTACCTTCTCACCCTGAACCACCGCCCTTGGCCCCACGCCCTGCCTTCCCCCTACCCCTGAGTCACAAAGTCCCTAACGCTGGCATTTTCAGTGGTTAGAAGTGGCTCACAAGGTGGCCTGTCAAGGTCGGGGTCTGTAAGGGCTAAGGAAACACCCAGTGTTTAGAGACAAAGCCTGCCTGGTCTTCTGTGGGACACCTATTGGTTACTTTAGGCAGGAGGGCACAGTGTGTCTCTGGACAGCTCTTTTCTCACCCTAGGGATGAGGATAACAATAATACCTTGTCCAGCCAGCCTTCTAGGGTTGGAAGGACTGCACAGGACAGCACATTTGTAAACCTCTGTGGGCTGTGCAAGTGAGAAAGACAAGCACCCAAGTTAGGGTTTGAGCCAATCTGAGTCCGAGGGTCCTGGGTGTCTTCTGTCAGCAAGCGTGGGGTGGGGGTGGGGGTGGCGGCGGGTAGGACAGGGATACCTTTCCTTCTTCTGGCCTGACCAGGCCAGTATAGATGTGGGTGCCCCTGTGTATATCAGCACCTGTGCAGGCAAGGGCCAGCCTCCCAGGACAGGTGCGGGCACAGGTACAAAGGCAGTGACTGCATGAGTAACCAAGAGTGGCTGGGCATTACTGCCACCCTTGGCCTTTAGCAGTCCCTGAAGTGGTTTCATAGCCACCACTGGCCCTGTATGAGTGAGCTTCCTGGTCCCCACCAGGTAATGATCTGGGGGGTGGGGCACACTGGGCAAGCAAGAGGGGCCCTCACCTCCACACAGATGTTGCACAAGGGGCAGTGGTAGGTCCGGGGTGGGCGGTGGAAGCAGCACTTCTGGCACCACTGCAGGCGGAAGGCCCTGTGGTTCACCCATACCACGTGCACCGTCATGGGACCCTGTTCGTTGGAGCCTGGCATGGGAAGAGGATCGAGCAGCACCAGGACGTCTTCTGTCAGTCTCTTGCTGGTTGTGGGAAGCCCTGCAGTATTACTTGGCTCCAAGAAGGATGGGGGGACGGGGCGGGTGTTGGCAGGGGACTCCCTAGTCCCTGCTGAGCAAGCTGACCAAACTCAGAGAGGCTGGCTGTCAAAAGGAAGCATGGTTTCCACCAGAGGCCTCTTGTGAGAACCCAGGCCTTTGGAATCATGAATGATGCTTCAAGGATTTTGTGCAGTAGGAAGGAGCAAGAGAGAACTGAGTGCAAAGAGCTGGCTTCTCTCCCCAGCCTGGCCCAGCACCCCACCCCCACCCCCGCCCCCCGCCCGGCCAAGGCTACTGGAATACCTCCAGAATTCTGTTTTTTTCACATCTCAAGCCCTGGGAAATGAAGGACCACAAGCAGGGCCTGAGAAAATGAGGACTTGGGATGAACAGGTCCCGAGGCCACAGCAGGAGAAATGGGAGGGGCACTTTAGGAATCATCCCTATAGGCAGGACCCCTTAGGCTGCTACCTCCTTCTCCTGGGGGCCCAGGTCTCACCTTGATGCAAGATGCCAGGGTCTGAGAAGTTGAGTGAAACAAGACTGAAGAAGGTGAAGACAAAGAGGGGACCCGTGACAATGGGAAAGACCCACTCTCCGTTCTGGGCCAGCCACCTGCAACTGAGACCGGAGCAGGACTCAGCCCTGATCTGGGGTGGCCTGAAGCTCCCAACAGGACCAAGTTCACCTCTCAGAACCCACAGACCTTAAAGCCTGTTCCAAATACCCAGGCCAGTGATAGATCCATAGACGCTCCACCAAGTGTCCCCCAGTATTACCAGCCACCTGCAGCTCCCAAATGCACCAAGTACTCTATGCATCTGTGCCTTTGCATATTCGATTCCCTCTGCCTAGAATTCTGCCTAGAAGATTCCCTTCTCTGACCCCCCTCTTCTGAACTTCTCTTGCATTTGTACTATCAGTATCTGTTTTCCTTTCTCTCTCTGTAAGGAACCTGCCAGCTTGTGTGGTAGACTCACGGGAATGCAAAGAAGAGGGCGCTGAAAATCAGCAGCAGCACAACATTGAAGGCAGCAAACAGGCTGGGGAGGATCCAGGGAGGTGGGGCCAGAGGTGGGGGATGGGGCTCCCTCAAGAGCGGCATGGCTGGGCCTCCTGTGCCCCCAGGGGAGATCAGAGCCACCAGGCTCCCTCTCCCCTGCTGGCTCCAGGCACCCCATGGCCATAGCAGCCAGGCCAGCAGCCACAGCTTAGGGTGGAAGGAAAGTCCCAGTGTGACATCACAGAGGCTGAGGAGAATGGGGGCCAGGGGCTCTTCAGCAGAACTGTCTGCAGTCTGTGACTGTCACTGCCAACATGAAACCCACCCCACTCTCACTCGTGCTGGGGACCGAGAGGTCCTGGCCCGGTAAGGAGTTAGCTTCAAGACTACATGAGATTAAAGAAACATGTGGCGAAAGCGAATGATTCTAATCAGCCTTTCAGGGGTAACACTAATTGAAGGTGTGCCCATTGCTCACTCTATTTACGTTTTGTTATTACAAAAGGCCCCGTTGGGAGGGGCAGCCAAATAATTTCCTAGGTTCCCTCATTTCCATGGCTGGCTTCATGTCACAATTGTGGTCAATGAGAATGAGTGAATGTCTGTTGAGGGTTTCTAGAAACCCTTTTGCCTTCCTGATACATGGGGGGAAAGACATGGTTGGCATGGTCTGCCCTTCACTTCCTGTGTTGAATCTAGACACGCTGGTTAGGGTGCCACCTGGGACCCATTAGGCTATAAGTCAACATGCTGCATAGACAGGATGACACTGATGACGTTGTCGAATCACTGCCCCAGACTTGAACTGCCTGCCTTTGAGCTGGTTATTATGTGAGAAAATAACTGGGTTTTCTGGTACCAGCTGTAGACATTTGTCATCTGTTTTAGCCATTGAGCATCTGAACCCCTATGTGTTTGGGGGACTCCCCACCCTGTTAAGTCCTGATGAAGGGCAAAGACTGTTTCCTTGTCCCATTTGGAGCTGAAAATGCCGGACACTCGCATTCGAAGCCTCCCTCACAGTTGGCACATAGGCCCGTGACCCAGATGCCAGCACCAGCCTCAGAAGGGTTCTCTCAGAGTCTGCTGTGATGCAGCAGCTCCGCGTGTTGTCAGGGCGTCTGCGTGGTGCAGTGTGATGGCCATTTTGAATGCCACTTTAATTTCAACAGAGATTATATTATTCCTCAACATGGATAAAATTTGTAATTTCGAGATTCCTACTTTGAATTGGACTAAATGAACAGGGACACTTTGAGGAAATTTGATTTAAAACAAACAGCAAAATTCCCTCAACACAAAATCATTGTTACTTATATTTTCTTATCTACAGAGACATATTTTTTCTTTCTATTTTTGTTTTACTCATAACCAATCTTTCTATTTATTTCAGGACATAATATACTTTTTAAAAAGATTTTATTTACATATTCTTAGAGAGCAGGGAAGGCAGGGAGAAAGAGAGGGAGAAAAACATCGATGTGAGAGAGAAACATCATCGGTCAGTTGTCTCTCGCACTGGCCCTGACCAGGACCAGGCTACAACTCAGGCATGTGTCCAGAGACCTTTCGCTTTGCAGAACGATGCTTAACCAACTGAGCCACACTGGTCAGGTCAGAATATAGTATATTTTTTAGATCCATTTATGGTACTAAGTTATAATCCTGTTTATATATCCATAAGGTATGTTATTTTTGCGAAGGTAGGTTCTAAAAATCATAAAATCAAAGAGATTAATAATAATATACATCAAAATTTATTTAAAATCTAGGCCATGGCTCTCGTTCACTGTCTTGGCATTACAGGAGTTGTAAACATGCGTACTTAGAACACCAGCAAGTATCCCAACGTTTTCTGACAAGGTGTTGTCAGAAAAAAGTCTTTCTCTGATTTTGGCAAAGAGAAACTATCCAAATTGTATTTCTTAACTACTGACATTGTTACCGAACAAAGTAGGATTCAGCCACCTGCTGCCATCCTCAAGCATAACACAATAATTGGTGAGGAAGAAAAAAGGTCTTTATTAAAAGGTCCCCCAGTTTGGGGGAGTGGAGAATCCCAGGCTCCAAGCCATTCGCTGCTGCAAAACACAGAAAGAAGCCAGCCACCCCCAGGAGCAGAATCAGTCTCCAGACACACCCTCCATGCTTACCTGTCTTCCCCCTGCCCAACGCTGTTCCATGAACTGTCTGTCTCTCCAGCTCTGTCTCTGTGGAGTGTGCATTTGTGGGCCTGGCATCACTATTATCTTGCCGCAGCTTCCTGTCTCTCCCAGGGCCTAGTACGCTGCCAGATCACTGCAGCTGGCGTCCAAGGCTGTTCGTGCTCCCGGGGCCAGTGAACATTCCGGGCCCAAGCATCTGTGTGCTGATGTCAGAGCGAGAGAGTGGGGAACAGTCCAGGACCGAGCTGTGCGGTGCGGAGCTGCAGCGGCCCACAGGCTGCTGCAGGAGAGGCTCATGTCCCGCAAAAACCTACTCTGGCCAGGCAAGAAGGGCAAGGGGCCCTCAAGCGGGGCCGCCATCCACTGGTCCTGCAAACGCTCTTCTCCCGCCCAACCAGACAAGTGAAGGGAACGCAGAAAAGGGGCTAAGTTTCCATGTGCCCTCTGTCCAGATTTTTCACCCCAAAATCCTGTGTATTGTGAGAGTGTCCAGCTTGTCAGCCAATCTAGTGTAACATCCATCGCATGCGTCAGTCCACACCGCACCTCTGCCCCTCCTCCTGCCACCATGATCTGGGGAGCAGGTAGGAGGGTTTCTAGCCACACTCAGGGGCACAGTGTCTCCGCCAGGGGTGGGGCATCACCATGTTCATATCCATGACTTACGTATGTTGTGACCTTTTCAGCCCGCCCATGCTCTGTGCAAGCTGTATCACGAGAGGCATTAGTAGTTTCTCCTTTGGGGGATGGGGGGATGGAAGTGTGTCAGGCGGTTTTGGTTTCATTTCAATCCTGCCACCTTCAGCATTTCCCAACCCCTTCTCAACCCTTAAGGGGGCGGGGGGGGGGGGGGGGGATCTGGCGAGATCCCTTCCCTTCCCTCCCCTCCCCTCCCCTCCCCTTCCCTTTTCTTCCCCTTCCTTTCTTTCCTTTCTTCCCTTCCCTTGCCAGATCCCCCCTGTTACAACACAATTAACTTCTGTTCATGGCACTACTACTTCTCCTACTGAGGCAAATTCTAGTTTTTTCAAGGCGTTTTCCCTGACTTTTCTGGAAATAAAATATCGTATTTTCAACCTTCAAATTAAAATATTATCCTCATAAATACACGTACCAGGTTGGTATATTCAGATATATGCTTTTCATTTACAATAGAGACTATGTTCTCCGTGTATGTTAAGATCTGTCTGTAGGTGGCACTGTGAGGTGCTCCTCAGGCTGCCCTCCGGAAATAAAGAACTTGCCCCCCCAGCTGCTGGGAGAGTCTCAGTTTGAGGGATAGCTCCCCCCAAAAGAAAACTCACCCAAAGTGCCATCTCCTTCCAGGGGTGTCTTGCATCCAAGGAGCAGCCAACATGAGGGTATAAATGCCCACTTTGACCCAAAGCAGAACAGTTCTGAAGGGATATCCCAGCCCCCATACGACCTTCCAGTTAGCTAAGGCTTTTGTTGGGCCCTGAATACAAATCTCCTTTTGCTCAACCCTGTTTCCTCCCCTCCCACAGGTGCTGATCCCCAAATTATTCTCTAGTAATTATCCTGCATGCTAATAGAGTCTGTTTGTAGACTTTTTGTTTCATTAACTTATTAAATTTAGCACCATGTATTTCAACTTTTTGTAATTTTAGAATTCAAGGCACTTCTTGCATTTTTAGTTGCCATCACCTGAATCCCTAAAGTTATGATGTTACATAGTAAAAAAAATTATAGCACAAACATATCCACTAATAAATAAGAAATAAGCCCTCACTCAAAGATCACTTTTTATTTAAACTAGCATCTTTTTCCCCATCTCAACCACAATGTAAAACAATGCCAAAAGCAAACTGAAATTTAGAATTTTGCAAAAGAAGCAGAATGTTATGATGTTAATAGAAGCAATATTAGAATACCATTTAAATCAGCCCAAAAGTCTACAGCTAAAAACTGAAGAAGAAAAAAGCACCAAGGTTGACAACTTTGTAGTCTCTTTAAAAAACAAAAATGGGCTGTGGCTGCATTGGCTAATTCTACCAAACATTAAAGAATGAACATCAATTCTTGTCAAACTCTTAAAAAATAGAAGAGGAAAGAGTTCTTCCCATCTATTCTATGAGGTCAATAGCACCCTGATACCAATGCCAGACGAAGCATCACAAGAAAAAACTATGGACCGATATCCTTTATGAATATAGCTGCAAACATCCTCAACAAAATACTAGCAGACTGAACCCAGCAGCAGAGTAAAAGGGTTACACACCATGACCGAGTGAGATTTATGCCAGGAATGCAAGAGTGGTTCAGTGTACAAAAACCAATCGATGTACTACATCACATTAATAAAATAAAGGAAAAGAATACAACATGATCATCCCAATGCAGAAAAGGCATTTGCCAAAATCTAACACCTTTACATGATTTAAACACTCCACAGACTAGGGCTAAAAGAGAACCTCCTCAACCTGATAAAGGGCATTTATAAAAACCCCACAGCTAACCGTGCTTAATGATAGAAGACTGAAAGCTTTTCCTGTAAGATCAGGAACAAGACTAGTATGCTTGCTTTTGTCACTTCTATTTTATGTGCTGAAAGTTCTAGTCAAAACACTTAGACAAGAAAAAGAAATAGAAGCATCTGCATTGGAAAGGAGAAAGGGACACTCTCTCTATTTGCAGATGACATGGCCTTTTGTATAGAAAACCTTAAAGAATTCACACACAGCCCTGACCAGTGTGGCTCAGTTGGCTGAGCATCGTACCACAAAGTGAAGGGCTGCCGGTGTGATTCCCAGTCAGGACACATGCCTGGGTGGTGGGTTCAGTCCCTGGTCAAGGCGCATGCAGGAGGCAATCGATCAATGTTTCTCTCTCTCTCTTTCTCCCTTCCCCTTTCTCTAAAAATAAATAAATAAAATCACACACTTAAAAAAAAAAACCACTCACACACAATTAGAGCTAATAAATGAGTTCAGCAAAGTAGCAACATTGTTTATAATAGCCAAAAAATGTACATAACCCAAACATCCATTAACTGATCGAAGGAATGAAGCGCCGCTACACGCTATGACACGGGTAAGCCCTACGTGTGTTCAGACACGACAGTTCACATATCAGTATGATTTTAGATGAAATACCTGGAACAGGCAAACCCATAGAGACAGATGAAGTAGAGTAATGGCCCGGGAGTGGGGGGAAAGAATTGGAAAAAACAAGGTTTCTTTTGGTGACGAGGAAAATATTCTGCAATGAGATTCACAGCGATAGCTGCACAGCATTATGAGTGAGCTACAAACCACTGAATTATATACTTAAAAGGAACTAAAATGGTGAGCTTTATGTTATGTAAATTTTATCTCAATGAGGAATTTTTAAGAAAGAGAAAATAGCCCTTAAATATCAAATGATTGAGGAGACCTGGAAAAAATTGATGAGATTTGTGGGATTTTTTTAATATCTTGATTTTTCAAAAATGTCCCTCACAGTGAGAAAGCCAAAACTGAAACAATAGGTGTCCCATCATGTCATTGTATAATTTTCTGGGGAAAATTAAGCCAAAAAAATGAAGAATGATTTGTTCTTGCTTTTAAAAATCAGTGCTTGACAGCTAGCCGTCCAAAATGAGCAAGGAAGGAATCAGATTGGCTGGGACCTTGTCTTCTCTTGCCATGCCTTAGCTACAGATGAGCTGGCCTTCAGTCAAGGGCATTGCTCTGGACTAATTCATGGGTCACACCACATAGAAGATAGCCACTTAGGACTTTGGGTGGGGCCACAGCACCCCATCAGAGTTGAAGCCTTCCCTCTCACCAGCACCCTCCCACTCCTCCATCATCATCCAACCTGAGAATTATCCGGGCTCCCCGGGACCTCCCAGCTGCCAGACTCTGGAAGACTGAATGTCAGCCCAGCCACCAATTCTTCCAGACTCCCTCCTGCTCTTCAACACCCTTCTCCTGTCTCCCCCAGTTCCACCCTGAAGAAGTTTCAGAGCACATCCTCAGCACCTGCTACCTGCTTTAAGGAAATCTAAAGTTCAGGGGTTTGGGCAATTAAGCCCAAGGCCTCTCACTGCACTAGAGGTGAACGACCCAGGGAGCACTCCCGTGGAAACGGTTTCAGGAAGCTGAGTCAGCTAGTGTCTTTGTCAGGGCGGGCCCCAGGCAGTGGGCCCTCTGGAGGTCAATGCCCCCTCTTCTGGTGGTGTCCAAGCCCCCGCCTTAGGAAGTAATTGAGCCCTTGAGATTCCTGGCTCACCACACTGTCCTGCCTTGAGAACTGTGGAAAGTAAAGGAAGCAGAGGACTCTGCGTGGTCCTCCGAAGATATTTTGAGGTGTTTTGAGACAGGAGCAGGCAGTTTTCTGGAACCACATCAGTAACTGCTTCCTCTGATTGTATCTACTCACAGCCCCATCAGGGAGCCTCCTCTGCTCTCCGGAACTGACTCTTTTGACCCTCTCACTGGCCCTCTCTTAATATCAAAAATCTTCACCTGAATCTCCACAAAGCCCCAACCCAGGTCCTTTCTGCCTCTCTCCATACCTCCATGGCTTTCTACCCCACCCGGTGTCATAACCCCTCTGACTCCCAATTTCCTTATTTGTGAAACGGAAATAAAGATAGCACTTACCTTTACAGAGAGATTGTAAGGCTTAAATGAGATAAGTAACATTGCATTTCCGGCACCGTAAGTGCTCAATAGACCGTAGCTGCTGCTGCTGCTGCTGCTGCTGCTGCTGCTGCAATTTTATTATTTTATCAGCCAGGCAACCAATTCTAAGGAGCACTGAGTGTGTGTCAGGCCCTGTACCAGGAACCTAGGGGTACTGAGCTTGGCCTCAGATAGGTTTATTTGGAGAGAGAAGAAAAATTACCAATCAATAAAATAGTCCATAAGCAATTTGGCACAGTTTAAAAAAAAAAAACACCTCAATATGTTCAGAAATCTCATCCACAATTCTGCCTCTTACATACAGCCTCCCTGTCCCATTTGCTGGATCTTTGGCTGCTATTTGGCTGACAAACTCACCATCAAGAGGTGGTGGGCTGGGCTTTGGAAAACTACAGGGGTCTTGTCTGGCTTTCCCAAGTAGCCCTTCCTTCCACATACCAAGCCACCAGCACCACCACAGCCAAGGCTTCAGCCCTGATTCTCCCACCCCAGGGCCCCAGAGCCTGAGTTCCCACCAGATTCTTGAGGAGAAGTAGTTATCGACCAGGGGCCACTGAGGGGAAGATTGAGAACTTCGTCCCCACCACCACCCTAGAAGGCTTCTGGGGGGCAAGGGTGGGGGAAGATAAAGGGTAGGGGTGGGCCATGGGCAAAGGATGGCTAAAGGTACTTCTGGGAGGGAGGCGGGAGGGACCACACCTAGGGGCAGGGGTGGAGTCAGGAACCTGGGAACTCAGCCAGCTGAGAGGATCAAATTTCAAATTACTCTGGGATGAACTCTGAGATAGAAATTGTGGGCAAGGAGGACTGAGGAGGGAGAGAGCCAGCGTGGATGACCCAGACACCCTACCTATCCTCTACCTGAGTTCTTTGGGAAAAGGCTGGCAGTCAGCAGGGCCGGGAGCCACCTACCTCAGGGCCCACACCTGCCTGTCCCTCCTTGCTATTCAGTGCCTGCCAAGAAGAATTCAGAGTCGAGAACCAGAGAGTGAGAGAAGTAATGGAGCCAGACAAGACTCAGATAAAGCTTGACCCCAGGTGAGTGAGGGCTGCAGGCTCTGAGCCAGGAGCTGGTTGCTATGCAGCATGTGGCCTCTATCGCTCTGGCCTGTCCCTCCCTCCCTCCCAGTACCCTTTGGTTTCCAGCACACAGAATAAGACAGAACTGATAATGGTCTGGCTGTCCCTAAGGTCCTCAGGGACACTTGGGGTTCAGCCAGTGCATGACCCTTCAGAGCCTTGGCTTTCTCTCCCCATTCAAGGAGCGAAAGATCCCAGAGCTGGGAGCTGGGGGAGGAGGGCGCATGCACAGAACGCCCACCAGCTGGGGACCCACCCCTAGTGCTAAGGATCCACTCTTTCCCTGGGATTCTGTTCTTTCTCCCTGGCTGCTGCCCCAAGAGATGTGAAGTGAAGGGACTGTGGGCTCTGTGGGCACTGCAGCCAGGCCTGTCCATGGCCTCGGTGGCAGGCTGCTGGGATCCTAGACAGGATTCTAGATGGGATCCTAGACGGGATCCACTCTCCAATTCCTTCCAAGAATCAGGAACTTGAGGAGAAATGGACAAGCTCCCCGAACCCAGAAGTGTTTGAGGGAGTGTCCAGTAACTGAGGTCCCTTCTGGTATTCTCTCCTGTCCATAAGGCTATCTGAACGCAGGCTGTGTCTCTCCAGGTACACGGCAGACCTTGTGGAAGTACTGAAAACCAATTACAACATCCCCTCTGCCTGCTTCTCTCTCCCTCCCACTGCAGCCCAACTTCTGAGAGGTGAGTAGGGGACCCTCCCTGGAGGGAACTAAAAGGAGGGGGTGAGCATCCCTGTGGTAAGTCAGGACAGCTGAAAGGAGCAGAGGAGTGGTGGTCCTCAGCTGGCCAGCCTGGAGGTCTTGGGAGGATGGCAGGCCCAGGGTTTGTCTACCATGGTTAAGGCCTTGGAGAAGAACAATTCCTCAAGGAGCCCACAGGCCAAAAGAGGGTCATGACAACCTAGCCCAGGAGACTGACGTGCATGTTGGACCTCCCACCTATCCTAGCCTCAGAGTTCCTTCAAATTGGGGACCCCGGCCTAGAGCATTTTTCAGACCCCAGGGCCATCGGAAGACTCAAGATGGTGCTCAAATGACCCAAGCCCCACAGGGTCCCTTGAGGCCCACACAACAGCCTTCTTGGGGAGAGGCCTAAATCGTTCAAGAGGGATGGTTATTACGAATAATGTTCTTAAAACTTAGGTGAACCTGTAGATGTATTCTCACAGTCCCGGCCAACTAGAGTCCTATTACTGAATTACTTTGAAAGTGAAAGGCTGAAGATGGGACTCGGTTTATTTTCTGGATGCACAAAACATGACATTCAAATGACCCCAGCGTCTTCATAGCAAATACTGCTCACCCACATTTTATTTCATTTTCCTACTGCATGATTAACTACCTCTGACACATTGACAAATAGGAGCCTGTGCCTCGATGGTACCTAAATGCTTTTCCCAAACTCCTTCCTGCAAGGAGTAGACTCTTTCTGAACAACAGGTGTGGTCAGCGCGCATTAGAAGGCACATATTAGCATATCCTTGAACAATGGTCAGCCTTGTTTCAGATGCTCTGAACCAGAGGGAATGCCAGCTGCCAGCAAGTGTCCAGAGAAGCCTCTTAGCTGTCAGGAGGCAGCTGCTACATCTAGCTCCAGGAACCTCTTGTTCCCAGAGTGCAGCTGGTGATAGAAGTCTTCCCTTACACCTGAGGTTGTCAGCCAGAGTCAATTTTGTCCCCCAGGGGACTTTTGCAAATGTCTGGTGACAGTTTCAGTTGTCACAACTAGAGGGTGCTACTTGGCATCTACTGGGTAGATACCAGGGATGCCGCCCTGGAAACAAAGGAAAACCTCCCATGAGAAATCCTCTTGGCCAAAAGGTGCCGAGACTGAGAAACCCTGCCTTATGCAGTGAAAATGGACCTCACACTGCTTGGCTACAAAGTGTGCAGAATAGAAGCATCAAGGGCATTCAAAGTAGGGAGACCATTCTGGGCCTGGTAGTCTGGTGAGCTGCCAGCTCCCAGGTGGAACTGTCAGAGGGGGTAGCAGTCGGAGAGCAGCGAGCAGGTGGCAAGCACTGCTGGGCTGGGAATGAGAGTGAGCAGAGAGGTTCCCCAGGCATGGAGGAGCCCTATCTGGCAGGATTCAAGGTTGCTGGTGGGGAAGTAGGGGTCTGCCAAGAGGCTGGGCAGGTAAGGTAGGGTCCAATGAGTGTCAGGCAGAGGAGTTGTACTTTATCCTGCAGACAGGAGGAGCCTGGTGAGGGCTCTGAGATTGGGAGGGGCTGGATAATGCTCAGGACCATTAATCAATAATCAGACTGAACTTCAGGGAAGAAGAACCTTGAGAAGCAGGGATATAAACTGGGGGTTATTGCCCCCGCCCAGCATGAGGGACAAGAGTCTGAGTCACAGCAATATCAGGGAAAGAAAGGGAAGGTTGGAAAACACAGGAAATCCAAAGAAAGAGCAGGCCATCTGGTAAATAAATACCTAGGCAAGGTGAAGGAAGGAAAAAGAGCTTCCCAGGCGGTGGTGACGGCACTTCTGGAAATGGGAGAGTCAGGAAGAGGCACCTGCCGGAGTGGGGCGGGGGGGGGGGGGGGGGGGGGGGGGGGGGGCGGGGGGTCGGGAAACCCCTTCCTTCTTCTTCTGTCAACTGTGCTGTTCCTTGAAATAAATGCCATTTAACAAAGAGCTATTCTGGAAGAATTACTTCAATAATCCATTTTTTAAAAATGCCTGTGATATGAGTGCATTTATGATCCTTACAGGAATTTTTAAAAATGGACTGACCCAAACCTTTATGTATAACTGTAAAGAACCATGTAAAGCCAAGACCTGCCCTTCCAGAGATTAAGGCTTATAATAAGACTAAAGTAGTTTAGGTAACAAGGCAATAACTATAAGGGGTCAGACAAGTAGAAAAATGGAAGAGAATACAGGGCCCAGAAATCATCGCATGCCCACTCAGTGGGGCAGGATGGACTCTTCAAGAAGTGATGGTGGACAATTGCCTGTCCCTACAGCAAATAAATAAACATGACACAGCTTTAATCCTGGTTAGTTAAAATCCTAAATGTAAAATGCAAACATCTGTACAAAATAAAAATAGAAAACTATCTTTATGAGAGTAGAGAATAATTTTTTAAACACAAGAAAGCATAAATGATCATGGATATTCACTACATGAAGCAACCAAACTTCTGCACGACTAAAAACACTATAAAGAATGTTAAAAATCAAAGTACTGACTGGGAGATGATATTTTCAAGCCTATAATCTATAACAAAGGTGAGTAGTCAGTATTAAGAAAAATTACCCAATGAAAATTGGATAAAATACATGAACAATTTACAGAAGAGGGAGCCCAAATGGCCAATACATGTACAAAAAGGTTGTCTATTTCCTTAGGAATTAAGGAGCAAGAGTTAAATAATGAATATCATTTCACTACACTCTTAAAGACAAAATAAAAAACCTGATAATCCCAAGGTGATTTTGAGGTGAACTGTGAACTCATAGACTGCAGGTGGGATTCCAAATTGGTATAACCACTTTGGAGAGTAGATAGCAGTAACTTAAACTCCTTGTGTCCTACAACCTAACTATTTTTAATTTTTTAAGTATATTTTATTGATTATGCTATTACAGCTGTCCCATTTTTCTCCCCTTTATTCTCCTGTACCCCAAATCCCCTCCTCCCAGCGTGCCCCACTCCCTCTAGTTCCTGTCCATGAGTCGTACACATAAGTTCTTTGGCTTCCCCATTTCCTATACTATTCTTAACCTCCCCCTGTCTATTTTGTACCTACCATTTATGCTTCTTATTCCCTGTACCTTTCCCCCTATTCACCCCTTCCCCTGCCCGTGCCATGTGATCTCAATTTTGGGATTCTCTTCCTGTTCTAGTTGTTTGCTTAGTTTGTTTGTTTGTTTGTTTTTAGGTTCAGTTGGTAGTTGTGAATTTGTTGTCATTTTACTGTTCATAGTTTTGATCATCTTATTTTTCTTAGATATGTCCCTTTAATATTTCATATAATAAGGCTTGGTGATGATGAACTCCTTGAACTCGACCTTATCTGAGAAACACTTTATCTGCCCTTCCATTCTAAATGATAGCTTTGCTGGATACAGTAATCTCAGAGGTAGGTCCTTGCCTTTCATGACTCTCAATACTTCTTTCCAGCCCCTTCTTGCCTGAAAGCTTTCTTTTGAGAAATCAGCTGATAGTCTTATTGGAACTCCTTTATAGGTAACTGTCTCCTTTTCTCTTGCTGCTTTTAAGGTTCTCTCCTTCTCTTTAATCTTGGGTAATGTAATTTTGATGTGTCTTGGTGTGTTCTTCTTGGGTCCAACTTGTTTGGGATTCTCTGAACTTCCTGGACTTGTATGTCTATCTCCTTAGCTAGATTGAGGAAGTTTTCTTTCATTATTTTTTCAAATAAGTTTTCTATTTCTTGCTCTTCCTCTTCTCCTTCTGGCACCCCTATTATTCAGATGTTGGAATGTTTAAAGTTGTTTTGGATGTTCCTAAGCCTCTCCTCATTTTTTTTTAATTCTTGTTTCTTCATTCTGTTCTGATTGAATGTTTATTGCTTCCTTCTGTTCCAAATCATTGATATGAGACCCAGTTTCCTTCCCATCATTGTTGGTTCCCTGCATATTTTTCTTTATTTTACTTTGTATAGACTTCACTTCTTCCTTTATTTTGTGTCCATACCCAATCATTTCTGTGAGCATCCTGATTGCCAGTGTTTTGAAATCTGCACCTGATAGGTTGGCTATCTCCTTGTCACATTTCTTTTTCTGGAGTTTGGATCTGTTCTTTCATTTGGGCCATATTTCTTTGTCCCGGCACACCTGTTGCATTGTAAGAGGTGGAGCTTTAGGTATTCACCAGGGCAGGGCAACCCACTTCTCCACATTGTGGTGCTGCATGTGGAGGAGGGGTCAGAGAGGGAAAAGTGCGGCTTGCTTGGATCTCACCCCATTTTCAGATACTTCCCCTGCTACTCACAAGCAAATTGAGCCCTTCTGGTGCTGATTGTCGGGTAGGTGGGTTTGTGTACATTCTAGGGCCCTGTGGGTCTCTGCGACGAACTCTCCTGTAAGGCTGGGAGTTTCTCCCACCGCCAGAACACCCGCAGGTTTTTATAGTCAGAGGTTTTGAGGCTTTATTTCTCTGCACTAGAACCCTGGGTTATGTGATTTGTCTCACTCCCCAGTTGTTCCTCCAGGTGTATCGCACACAAATGTGGGACCGCCCAGTCTACCAGCCGCTGCCTCGCCGACCCAGGTTCTCCAGCCACCACCTTGCCAGAGTCCTCTTTGTCCCACCGCCTGTCTCTGCCCCTCCTACCGCTCTGGATGAATGTTTCTTTAACTCCTTGGTTCTCGGACTTCCATACAGTTCAATTTTGTGTCAGTTCTTGTTGTTTTTTGTTTTTAAATTTGTTGTTATCCTTCTTTTGGTTGTGTGAGGAGGCAAAGTGTATCTACCTATGCCTCCATCTTGTCCAGAAGTCAAAATGCATTTGGAATTTTACTTTGAATTCATGTGTCTCTAACTCCAGAGCCTATGCTCTTAACCTCCATGGAAACAAATATGCAAAGATAAAGTAACTTTGACTAGGACCCAAACTAAGATTATGGATAATACTCTTTCTTCAAAATTTTAATGTTCTGACATTGTTTTCATTATATAAAAAGTAATCTTCACTATTTCAGAGACAGTGAGAAATTTGCTAGTTGCTAAAGTTGTACTTGTATTCAAAATGGTTAGACAAGCATTTCCCAAAATGTGTTCCTGGAATCCCAAAGAGTGCTTCATGAAAACAGGGTCTATAGAAAAACAAGTTTTGTAAAAGCTGTAATTCTATAACCTCCTTTTGGAAATTAACAATGTAAATCAGACTAAACACTGCAGTATGCTCTGCAGGAAAGAAACATGTATAACTTTAAGGATTTCCAAAAATTCTTTGTCCATAGAACACTTTTGTTCCATAATAGCGATTAAGATGCAGAAAATAAGGTAGGGGACAGTCTTCTAAGAAGATAAATAAGTTTGATGGAGGACAGTGGTGCCGGGCCATGAATGTTAAGAAACTCTCTTGCTAGGCTTTTGCACCATGGAGGTGGATACAAGAACCTATAGATACTACAAGTGTGAGAAAGAATAGACTACCAAAGCCAGCATTTACAGTGCAAAAGCATTTCTGCACTGAAGTCAGAATATGCCCTTCCCCCTCCTTCATAAACTTAAACAATCTTTTAGGGTTGCATTTGGTTGTGTCTATCACTCCTCGTTCCCTCTCCTATGGATGTAAACCCAGCCATTAGTCAGCATGTGTAATGGTTGAGAAACCCCTCCATTTAAAATCCTAGCTCACTCACTTCAAGACTGTGTGACCTTGGGCAAAGTGCTTGTCACTCTAAGCTTTGTTTCCTGAAAAACCTGGAAAACAGAGATGGCAATAAAAATTCTCATGAGATTATTTCTTTTATTCCACAAATAGTCACAGTTGCTGTTCCAAGCCCTTGGAGACAAAACAGAGAACAAGACTGACAAAGTCCCTGCCTTGGTGGAGTTTACAGTGAGGTGAAGGGGCAGACAATAAGCAAGTAAATAAATATGTAAATAACTTCATTGTGGGAGGGGCAGGTCACACTGTGCATTTAAAGGAGGCTGCCAGAGGAGAGGTGTTTGAGCTGAGAGCTCAGTGATGAGAGGAGCCCTCTTCTAGGCGCTCAGGGAGAAAAGCTGAACCAGCAGAAGCCAAGTGTAAAGTCCCGGAGGTGGGAAAATCCACGTGGTTGTTGGGAGGCTGAAGGAGTGGCAGGGAAATCCTATACCTCTATGAACAGAGAAGAGCTGAGCTGCTTTGACTGAGTTTGCAGAACACAAGGTGTGGGAGAGGGTGAGGAATCAGCAGAGGAGACCGAGGGTCAGAGGCCCAGAGGGGAGCCATGAGGACTGTGGTTCTGTGAGTCATGGGGAGAGAAGAGTTTCAAGGAGGAGGGAGGAGTCAAGGACAGTGAAGACTGGGGGAGGATTTGGCCTTGATGGCTTGCCTGAGAAAGGGCAGTTTCTGCTCTCAGTTCAGTGAGCTGATGAGGACAAGAGCCAAGGAGGGAGTGGGGTCAGGCCAGGAGAGGCTGAGGCAGGATGACCCCTCCCAACAATGAACATTGGCTCTTAGAAGTCTACTGAATTAATTTTGGTTTCTGCCTACCTGTACTTTATCTTTGTGTGTATTTTTAACTAAATATTTCTATTGTAAAAATAATTCAGGTTTAGGAAAGTAAATATGGAAATTCAGCAAAGTAAAAAGAGGGAAAGTCATTTATAGTCCCACTGCTCAGAAACAGGCCCTGCTTGTAATTTCCTTTTTCTGTGTTTTTATGTAACATTAGAAATCACACTATACCTACAATTTATGTCCTGTTTTTATAAGCAGAAGATCATAAGAACCTTCCATATTAGCATATGTTTGACAAAATGTATCCTTTTAAAAACATTTTTAATAAAATACATGTTTATTACAGAATAATTGGAAAAGGTAGAAAAGAAGGCAAAAATCACCCACAGTCTCATTACCCAAGGACAACATTGCTACTTTTTTTTTTTTAGTATTTCTAGGCATTTTTTAATATTTTCATTTTACCAAAGTAATACATGAACATGGTTAAAAATTCAAATAGTACAAAAGGGCTCTAATGAGAGTCAACAATCCCCTGCTCTATCCATTCTCATTTCGAATCCTCCTCCTGTTTTAGCTGAAGGTTCTTTTGATAGTTACCAGCACGTCACCAGCACGCGCACCTTTATTTCCTGGGTATAAGCTTTGCGCATCACCTATGGCTGCCTCTGATACATGAGGATTTAGCCCACTTAGCACCAAACTTCTTTCCTTTTCTCCATATAATTATGTCAGTATTTTTTGTTGGTTACCTCTATAGGTTTACGTATTATACCTATAGTTTATTTCCTATTCCGCTAACTATCCATAATGTTTCTTGACTTTCCATTTTGTCAGATAAAGATATTAGTGCTTCACTCTTCAAGTTCTTTGTACCTTTCTTTCCCCAAGTAAACCCTTTAAACATGGTTATAATTTTACTGTGCTTATTTTCCATTCTGTTTTGTCCACATAAGTTTTTTTTTAAGGTATGCATTTAAGGACAATGATCTTAAGTATATAGCTTGGTGAATTTTTACCTATGTGTACATCTGTGAAATTGCCACCCAGGTCAATACATGCAACATTGCCAGCATCTGGCGGGGGTCTCTCACACTTTCCCCACTTAATATTCCTACAAAGACCACTATTCTAACCTCTGCCACCTTTATAGATTTAATTTTCCCTGTTCTTCAATTCATAAAAACAAAATCCAACAGTTTGTGCTCTTGGGTCTGGCCTCCGTCACTCATCATTATGTTTTTAAGAGTGATCAGTTTTGTTGCATGTATCAATAGCTCATCCTTGTTATTGCTGTGTGATATTCCCTTGTGTGAACATATCACAATTCCTTTGTCTGTGTTCTTATTGAAGAACATATGGGCTATATTGGGGAAAACCTCAAAAGTCTAAATTCAGTCTTTCCTAAGGGAACCAAGACGGCGGCGTAGGTAGACACACTGCGCCTTCTCGCACAACCAGAACTGACAGAAAATCGAACGGCAAGGAAGTCCGACACCAAGGAGAAAAAACATAAACGTTCATCGAGACCGGTAGGAGGGGCGGAGACGGGCAGCCTGGGCAGAGACTACTCCCGTTGCTGTGGCAGGACCGAGACTGGCAGAGTGTGGGACGAATGGGGCAGGCAGTCTGACCACTAGCAGACCCTGCGGCCCCACATTCGCGCACAGATAAACCCAGACAAAGGGCGGGGAGCAAAGCAAACCGCACAACCCAGGGTTCCAGCTCAGGGAAATAAAGCCTCAAACATCTGAGTTAGAACACCTGTGGGGGTTGGGGCAGCAGCAGGAGAAACTCCCAGCCTCACAGGAGAGGTCGTTGGAGAGACCCACATGGGCCTAGAGCATGCACAAGCCCACCCACTGGGGAACCAGCACCAGAGGGGCCCAATTTGATTGTGGGTAGTGGAGGGAGTGACTGAAATCCAGCAGAGATTGGAGCAGACGCCATTACTCCCTCTCAGCCCCTCCCCCATGTACAGCATAACAGCGCAGCGACCAGCATTACCCCGCCCCAGTGAACACCTAAGGCTCTGCCCCTTTACATAACAGGCACACCAAGACCAAAAAAAAAAAAAAAGGCCCAAACGAAAGAACACTTCAAAACTCCAGAAGTAATTCAACTAAGCAGCGAACAGATAGCCAGCCTGCACAGTTCAAAACACTGGTAATCAAGAAGCTCACAGAGTTGGTTGAATTTGGTCAAAAACTAGATGAAAAAATGAAGGCTATGCTAAGAGAGACAAAGGAAAATGTACAGGGAACCAATAGTGAGGCGAAGGAAACTGGGACTCAAACCAACGGTGTGGACCAGAAGGAAGAAAGAAACATCCAACCAGAAAAGAATGAAGAAACAAGAATTCAAAAAAATGAGGAGAGGCTTAGGAACCTTCAGGACATCTTGAAACGTTCCAACATCCGAATTATAGGGGTGCCAGAAGGAGAAGAGGAAGAACAAAAAATTGAAAACTTATTTGAACAAATAATGAAGGAGAACTTTCCTAATCTGTCAAAGGAAATAGACTTCCAGGAAGTCCAGGAAGCTCAGAGAGTCCCAAAGAAGCTGGACCCAAGGAGGAACACACCAAGGCACATCATAATTACATTACCCAAGATGAAACAGAAGGAGAGAATCTTAGAAGAGAAAAGGAGACAGTTACCTACAAAGAAGTTCCCATAAGACTGTCAGCTGATTTCTCCAAAGAGACCTTACAGGCAAGAAGGGGCTGGAGAGAAGTATTCCAAGTCATGAAAGGCAAGGACCTACATCCAAGATTGCTCTATCCAGCAAAGCTGTCATTTAGAATGGAAGGGAAGATAAAGTGTTTCTCAGATAAGGTCAGGTTAAAGGAGTTCATCATTACCAAGCCCTTATTATATGAAATGTTAAAGGGACTTATCTAAGAAAAAGATCAAAAATATGAACAGTAAAATGACAGCAAACTCACAGTTATTAACGACCACACCTAAAACAAAAACAAGAGCAAACTAGGCAAACAACTAGAACAGGAACAGAACCATAGAGATGGAGATCACATGGAGGGTTGTCAATAGGGGAGTGGGAGGGGGAGAGGGGAGGAAAGGTACAGAGAATAAGTAGCATAGATGATAGGTGGAAAATAGACAGGGGGAGGGAAGAATAGTGTAGGAAATGTAGAAGCCAAAGAACTTATAAGTATGATCCATGGATATGAACTATAGGGGGGGAATGTGGGAGGGAGGGGGTGGGCAGGATGGAGTGGAGTGAGGGGGGAAATAGCACAACTGTAATAGCATAATCAATAAATATATTTTTTAAAAGTTTAAAAAAAAAGTCTAAACTCAGGATTGATTCCGAAGCACTGACACGAACGAAGCCTTATTCAAATTTATAAGAGCTTTACTAGGAGAAACTTGCATACACAGGCAGAGCAGCTGCTTGCTCCCAGTGGCGGCCTGGTGGGAAGAAATCAACACCCCTCTCTGAACAGGGTCTCTTTTTATAGGGGATTAATAGTAAAACCACGTGGTGGGTTGCCACATAAACCACCAAAAGAACAATGCATTTCTAAGTTAACAGATAACATCAGTCAGTTATCCACACCCGTACATTCATTAACCTCCTTCCTGGCCTGACTTTTATTGGGAGGCAATCACCTTTCTCAATTACCGTCAATCAGCCTGAGGCTACAGAGAGTTAAACAATCACAGAAAGTTAAAGAATCCAACATTTTTCAGGAGCCTTTACTGCTGGAACCATATTGCATTCCTGACTTCCCCTACAGGCTGTTTCCAGTTTTGGCCATTATGAATAAGGCTGCTCTGAACATTCTTTCCGTGATTATAAGCATTTCTAGTGAATATGTATCCAAGAGTGCAATTTCCGTGTCATAGGGTAGGTGGATGTTTAATAGCTACTACCAAATTGCTTGCCAAAGTGCTTGGACTCCTCTCAACAGCGGTGTGTGAGAGTTCCAATCGTTCATCTCCACCAACACTTGTAATCGTCAGTACTGTTGATTTTAGCCCTTTTGGTGACTTTTTTTCTGCCAGCTGTAGATACTTAGCACCTTTTTATGTTTCGTGAACATTTGGGTATGTTCTTTTGTAAAGTAACTGTTTAGATCTTTTTTTAAAGTAAAAAAATTATTGTCTTTTTCTTACTGATGGGAATTCTTTATACATTATGCGTCTCTTGGTGAGTGTCTGTATACAAATATCTCTTCTCAGTCTGAGCTTGCCTTTTCATTCTCTTAATAGTTTCTTCTGACCAGTGGAAATTCTTAATTTTAAGGAAGTCCAATTTATTAATTTTTTATGATTGGTGTTTTTTGACCTATTTTAAAAGACCTTTGCCTATCTCAAAGTCACAGAGATGTATTTCTCTGTTTTCTTCTAAAAACTTTGTTTAACTTTCACATTTAAGTGTTTTTGAATGGTATGAGGAAACGGTCAATGTTCATTTTTATCCTCTAGTGGGTCTGCTAAGAAGTTTTTTGGGTTTTTTAGTTGAGTGTTAATAAGTTGGGTTTTGTTTTTGTTTGTTTGTTTGTTTGTTTTTTAGAGAGAGGGGAAGGGAGTGAGAAAGAGAGGGAGAGAAACATCAATGTGTGAGAGAGACATCGATCAATTGGCTGCTTCTTGCATGTCCCCAACTGGGGACCCTGCCTACCGCCCAGGCATGTGCCCTGACTGGGAATTAATTGAACCAGTGACCTTTAGGTTCACAGGCCACCATTCAATCCACTGAGCCACAACAGCCAGGGTGTGTTGATAAGTTTTTAAAAATATTATTATGTACTCTTCGCAAAGATTTTTGATGACATGCACAAAATTTTCATGTTTGAATAATATTCTATGGGATAGTTGACTTAATAATTCCAATACTGTCAGATATTTAAGTTGTTTTAGGGCTATTACTCAATAATATTATAAACATTCTCATTTTAATATTAAGCATTATCATTTAATAGAACAAAAAATAATATATCACCTTTATTTTGCTCTTCTCTGGCTGCTAGACAGAGTGACGCTTTTCCCATGTGTAAGAGCCTCCTGTTTTTTGTTACCAACTTTCTTTAAGTGACAAAGATCGTCAACTTTAGTACACATTTATTAAAAATGCTTTCCCCCAGTTTATTTTCTCCCTTTTTTTAACATTCAGAAGTCTATGTCATATTGACCATTGTTCTCTTTGTGATTTCTTAGATTGCTCATAAGCTCAGAAAGGTGTTTCATCTCCAAAGTTTTAATGAAAATACAATTCTTTCTCTCTTTGCTCTCTCAATTTTTCCTGGTTGATTTTTAAAGACTTATCTCTTTAACCTATTTGGAATTATTTTGAAATATGGCAAGCTTTATGTGTATCTCCATAATTGTTTTAAATACACATTTTTGATGTAAAAGGGTAATATCATATAAAACAAATCCTCTGTGTGTTTATATTTTAAAATTTTCAAGGAGAAAAAGGTGAAGTGTTTTTTTTAAGTAAAGGACTGCAACAAGTTTTTTAATATTCAAAACTTGCAGGGCCTTTGAACAATATCTGGAAAGGTAATTGAGAAAGAGGCAACAGAGCTAGACAGTAACAGCAAAGCCAAGCCAGTCACTTATTCATTTATTTTTTTATTTTTTACTGATGTATAGTTGTTATATCATGTTATATTAATTTCAGATGTGCAACATAGTGATTTGACTTTTTTATACCTTACAGTGTGATCACCCTGCCTTCAAGCCAGTCATTTAGACACCCAGAGCGCTCTATCCTAACTCACTGGAGCTGAGTGGAGAAAGGGATGGTTAGGAGCAAAGAAAAACAGCACGACCCTGTCTTTTATGGCCTGTGATAGAAAGAAAAAGTTTACTACTAGCTCCCTGCTTGGGAGCCATAATCCAAGGGCCACCTTCCCTGTGGCAGGTCCTGCGGATTGGCAATTAGACCTGACTGTGATCAGAGATAAAAAGCCTCCCCGGGATAAAGCAAACAGAGAGACAAACATGTGCCCTGAAAAGCCACTGGGATCAACATGGTATTTTTGGACAGATTCACCTTTGCCTGGTTGCCCCTTGTGGTGCCACCAGGTATGACTGATCCAAATGACAGGTCTCTACTGTGGTGTGGCTTCCTTCCTCCCTGGTTTGGTTTTGGCAGTATTATCTCCCTGACTGAGCTGCCCTCAGTCACCAAAACATAGGGCAGACTAGCCAATGCCTTCCTCATACTTTACTCCCAAAACACGAGGACAGTGGATTGGGTTCTGACAGTCTTCCTTTGCCCTTTCTTCCTCTCATCTAGCCAGTTAGGAGGTGGAAAGGAGTGAGTATGCCAACTAGGGAAGAGACTTAGATAAATGAGGGTCTGGGCTTAGTCACTAAGGACATAGAACCCTTTAAAACTAGTTGTTGCATTGATGAGTCACCTGTTTAGAAAAACATACTGTAACTAGATTAATTTCTTTCTGTTAACACTGGTGAGGCCTGAGGAGCTTCGCTGGTGTTTGTCAAAATGTTTATCCCCTGACCATTAATCAGGTGAATCTGTTAAAAATGCAGTTACTGGGCCCATCCCGGATCTACCGAAGCAGCATCTCTAAGGGCTGGGCCTGGACAGCTACTTCTTAACAACTCCTTGAATGAATATGATAAACACCAAGAGAGCCACGGGGCCACATTTAATGTAAGACTAAGTGTGAGACCAACACTCAGTGTGGAGTCCCAGATTCATGACATAATTTCTGAAATCAAATTCAAACAGCTCTAAAGTATACACTCTACATTCTGCTTCAAGTATCATGTTCTTTGCTAGCATGACACATGGGACCCGAAGAGAAAACGAATAGGCCCTACTGACCTCCTACTCCAAAATTTTTGCTATGTAAAACTTGTTTGTTGTCTGTACCCTTGTTCAGGTAAACCTCACCATACCCAAACTATATGGTCTGGTCTCCCATCCCTGCAGAAGAATGCCTACTTTCTAGCCACATGTTGGATTTTCTAGGTGTAAGAAAAAGCCTAAGGTTGTTTTGCATGCATGGGAGCCGATTCTGTACATGGTAAAGCAATTTAGATCCAAGTGAGGAAGCTACACTCCTGCCCCTCAGTCCTGGACTTCAGCTCACTGGAGTCTGTCCTCTTTCTGCTCTAGCACTGGGCCCTGTGGAAATTGCCCTCATGGTCATCATGACCTTGCTTACCCTGGGCGCAGTTGCCATCTTCCTGGAGGATGCCGCCTACCTGTATAAGAACACCCGTTGCCCCATCAAGAGGAGGACTCTGCTCTGGATCAGCTCTGCACCCACGGTGAGGGCCCTATAGGTGCTTCGGGAGGGACTGAAGAGGAGGTCAGGACCATTCTGAGAATTCCTCTAAACTCAACAACTCAAATCAGCAAAGGGTTGCCTGCCTCTACCACCTTAGGGTGGAGGCTTCTAATGTGAACTCCACTTGCATTCAGGACCCACGCTGGGAAGGTCAACAGGCAGTGGGATGGAGTGTGGAATTCTTAGAGCCACAGAGACAGCTAAAGAAACCACTCAGCCACCAGTGGCCCAATCACTCCTCCTCCACCATATTACTGTTAAAAGCAAGCCTCCTTTTTGTATGGACAAGCAGAGGTTCCTCAGAGTGGAGGGAAAGAATTTTTTTCCCATGGGGTCATACTTAGCTCTACCCTTACATTGTAAGCTTTTGAAACCCCCACAGCCATTATGAAGGCCTTGCTCATAGACCATAAAGTTGGACCTGTGTTTCCTCCTGGGGAGCTCTGAGTGCCCATTTGGGTGGAGAGTGAGGCCCATGAGGTCCTTTCCCGCCCAATGACATCTGCCTGGGCTATCTCAGGTCATCAGTGATGCTCTAATAACATGGGATGTTGAAAAGGAAGGGTTGGATATTGGTCCTCTTACTCCTAAGGATGAACTTATCTACCCCCACCGCAGGGATATAGGATGAGATAGTCTTCAAAAAAGCCCCTGACTCAAGGTGACTTGCTGTCTTTAACTACAGACATAGAAGGAACTGACAGCTAAACTTTTTTAAAAAATTCAATTAGTGATTTTTTCAGCTGTCCACTTTTGAGTAATAGTACCTCAGATGTTTAGGTTTTGCTTCCCTGAGCCCTTGTCATGAAAGTTTCAACAGGGTGAGCACAGTCTCCCTCGTTCCCTTAACTGGCTTCTCGCTCCTGTCCAAGCAGGTGGTGTCTGTGTTCTGCTGCTTTGGTCTCTGGATCCCTCGTTCCCTCGTGCTTGTGGAAATGGCCACAACTTCGTGAGTGTCCTGCTGCCCTCAGCTCTAGGCCCAGTATCCTTTTGGGGTCCCATTCTGCTCCCCACTCACCCAGAACTCCAGAACCCATGTCTTCTTTTACCCCCTATCCCTTCCACAAATCCCTGCAAACCAATTAGTATTGATCACAAATCGATCCCTTTCCAACTTGTGCTAACTCGGGTCTCTTGAACTTCTGGATCTGTTTATCCTCAGCCACCATCTCAACCCCACAGCCTGAAATTTCCTTCCCAGGCCCCTGGACGCTGTCCTCTTCTCTCGCTCCTCCTGGGTCACACATTCAGAATGGCTAGTCCCTACCGTGCTCCCCTCAGTAAGCCTCGCCCCTCTCCACTCCCTTTGCAGTCCATCTTTCTTTGGCAGCAAAGGGTGCCCCTCAGCTGGCTACTGCCTCCCCTCTGTGTACTCTCAGGCCCAATTCTCTCCCCACTGCAGGTTTTATGCAGTGTGCTTTTACCTGCTGATGCAGGTCATGGTGGAAGGCTTCGGTGGAAAGGAGGCAGTAGTGAGGACACTGAAGGACACCCCGATGATGATCCACACAGGCCCCTGCTGCTGCTGCTGCCCCTGTTGCCCCAAACTCATGCTCACCAGGTAAGAGAGGAGGGAGAGGCATCCTCAAAGAACAGGTTACCTCTTCCTGCACTCTCCCAAGAGCATCTGCTGGCTCTCTCAGCCCTGCCTCAAGCCTCCTGGAATTAGTCTGTGGGCATTCCACCCAGGAGTAAGGGGAGCAGAGAAAGGAGAACTACAAAGTTCCTGTCACTTAAGCCCACTGCCACCTACAAAGTGTAGCCACATGGAGCAAAGTAGACTGTAGGCTCTCTACTTGCCCCCTCTTGCTCATTTTGGTTAATGAGAATGGGTCAACACTCAAAAGGCAGCATTCTGGTCTAGGAGTGAGTGGGAAGCAAGAATTGCCAATGCTCTCAATATCCTGGCTTCTTCCTGTGTCCCCATCCACTTAACCATTTTGGTATCTCTGACGGCAGCCAAGCCTCAGCCCGGGAGCCCAGTGAGGGAGATGAATTTTCTTGGGGTGGGTGCTCTGTGGGTTCTAACCCTCTTTTCCCCTCAGGAAAAAGCTTCAGCTGCTGATGTTGGGCCCGTTCCAGTATGCCTTCTTCAAGATAACACTGGGCCTGGTGGGCCTGTTTCTCATCCCCGATGGCATCTATGACCCAGCAGATGTAAGCCAGGAGGAAGGGGCAGCAAAGTCCAAGACTCATTTAGTATCTTTGAGCTTTAAGAGGAATAGCAGGCGCCAACAGCCTCTGCTACCTGGGGACTGTGGAAAAATACAGGTTCAGGGCCTATGGTGGGAGGGAGGAGACTGGAGCAGGCCAAGGCTATGGGGCCTTTTTAATTAACTGTCCCACCTTGGGGAAAGAAATAAAGAAAAGGGCCTGCCTCCTTCACTGACTCCTATTTGGTCTGTCACCAGATTTCTGAGGAGAGCACAGCCCTGTGGATCAACACTTTCCTTGGTGTGTCCACCCTGTTGGCTCTCTGGACCCTGGGTATCCTTTTCCGTCAAGCCAAGCTGCACCTGGGCGAGCAGAACATAGGAGCCAAATTTGTTCTGTTTCAGGTAACTATACCCTGAGAGAGAAAGGATGGTTCATAATAGAGCTACAAATAATTAGGGTTAGGAGGTGAGACTAATAGAGGCTAAAAACAGGTCTGGGAATCTTAAGCCTCAGGTTTCCTGTAAGACTTGGAAAATGGCCCCTGCCACTTCCTAGTTTTTGCTTTTCTGTGCTGAAATTGTTCGCCAGAGCTACTGTCACAAAATATCACCAAGTGGCTTAAAACAACAGAAATTTATTCTTTCACAGTTCTGGAGGCTACAAGTCCAAAATCAAGGTGTCACCTGGGCCATGCTCCCTCTGAAATCTGTAGGGGAGAACCCTCCCTTGCCTCTCCCTAGCTTCTGCGGGTTTGCCACGTCTGGCAGGCTTCGACTGAGTGCAGCAGCGTCCCTCCCAGTTCTGCCTCTGTCACCACATGGCCTTCTCCCCTCCTGTGACTGTGTCTTTTGTCTCTTTTCTTCTTCTTATAAGGACACAAGTAAAATTTGAATAAGGACCCACCTTACCCCAGTATGACTTCATCTTAACCATTTACATATAATTAGTTAACCAAAATAATGATTTTGTTTTGAAATAAGGTCACAGTCTCAGGTACTGGGGTTAGGACTTCAACATATGTTTGTGGGGCACATTTCAACCCATAACACGTGTATTATCAAACATTAAATTCTTCTGCCTTTGCTTTTTTTCTTTTCTATGATTACTTCCCAACACCCTATGATCCATCACCACCACCAGCATCAGCATTATGTCAGCTACAACATGAACTACCTATGCCATATGCTAGGCCCTTTTCATACATTCCATTTTAATTTTCACAACAACATTAGAAGTCCTTATTTTACAAATAAGGAAACGGAGACCCAGAGATGCTGTGGAACTCTCAAAGACACATAGGGACAGGCTACAATATAAACCCAGATCTGTCTCACTCCCCAACCCACGTCCCTTCTTCTCATCACATTGCCTCTCGTCTTCATACCTCTTCTGAAACTTCTCTCCAAAGCACATCTGTTCACTTCTTACACTTTCCATTCTCCAAGTCCAAAGACAACTTTTCCACCAAGTGCAATATCTTGTTTTCCTTCTCTCTCCATTCTTTTTGTCTCCTGGCTGGGCCCTTCTCCCACTCCCAAGAAATAAAACTGCATTATAGTTAGCAGCGTGCTTTCACATGAATTATCATTTGATCTAGGCACATGCCTCTGAAATGTGAATTTCCAGGCACATAGTAGATAGAATGGAAGGGGCTAGGGGAAGAAAGAGAAGAACCTGAAATGGAATCAGGGACTGAGGGGCAGAAAGGATCTGGGCCCCAGAAGCACTTCAGTGCTTCAGTGAACCTTTCAGGCAGAAAGGATCAGGCCTCAGGGTAAAAGCCTGTGGCTGCCGAGCAGGCCTGTGATTATGGTGGGAAGCCCAGACAAGCCACGCTGCCTTGACTTGGGGAGAGCAAGTGCTAAGACAAATGGTGCTCCTGGGGCCTCTGGACAGAGATGATCTTTTTTTTTTTTATTGTGCTATAATATACATAACAAAATTTATAATTTTAACAATTTTCACATGTACAGCTCAGTGACATTAAGTGCATTCACATTGTTGTACAACCATCACCACCATCCGTCCCCAGAACTTCATCTTCCACTCAGAAACTCTGTACCCACTGAACACTAATTCCCCTTTTCCCTTCAACTCCAGCTCTGGTGTAGCAGAGATTCTTCAGAGGGCACTTTAATGGTTAATTGTCCATCATCCTATCAGCAGGGATCTCAGATACTTGAGGTAGATGGACTGACTCTTCCCTAATCATCCACCCTTTTCATCCATTAAGTGCTCCTTAGCAGCCATGACTGAAATAGGGGAATAAACTTGAACCTCCGATGAGTTCTTATTGTTTCTTGTCAGGAACTCTTATAAATAAAATATTGGTTGAAGATGAGGTTACAATTTTCCTAAAGATCAGAAACTCCACCAAATTTTAATCAAGTGTGAATCTCAGCCTTCTGGAACTGCACAGATCTAAAGGTTGGCCAAAAGCACTGTGGCAGGACAAGCATGGCAGTGGACCAGCTGGCCTCAGCGCCCTGCACCTGGGCCCGCCCTGCCCTCGCTTCTCTTCTCCCTTCTGCAGGTGCTGCTCATCCTGACTGCCCTGCAGCCGTCCATCTTCTCAGTCTTGGCCAATGGCGGGCAGATTGCTTGTTCGCCTCCCTTTTCCTCTAAAATCAGGTCTCAAGGTGAGCACATAAAAGCTCTTACCTCATTCCAGGATGAGTGAGTGCGGGGGTGGGGGGGGAGCCTCGGGGAAAGGTCAGGGAGGAGAAGATCTTAAAACAGATGTTGGGCCAGGTGGGCCGCTGCTCCAAATACTCAAAAAAGGATCTCCAAGAACCCTAGCAGAGATTTAAGGAGACTCTGACTTCTCTGATCACACAGAAGAGAGCTGCAATTCCACAGCTTGAGGCCGGCCTTGTTGGCCATGGGTTGGATCCTTAGCTCTTGGGAGAGAAATGGGTGTGGTTAGGGAGGAGATAAAATGCACAAAAGAAATGAGGTTTAATGTTGGCCTCAGATTACAGGTTGAGAGGCAAGTTCTGGTTTTGGCTCTACCATTAACCTGCTATGTTACTCGCACTCCAGGTCCTGGTTTGAGGATAAATTGCAGAAAGTATTGTCCAACTCATATGCCAGGGCCGCTGTTGGGAGACCACCTCTATACTTTAGTATAACTTACACTGTATTTCACCCCACACTGCAGTGATGAATTGCCACCTCCTTGTACTGGAGACTTTTCTGATAACTGTGCTGACGCGAATATACTACCGAAGGAAAGACGACAAGGTTGGATACGAACCTTTCCCTTCTCCAAACCTGGATTTGAACCTCAAAGCCTGAGGTGAATGGCTTGGATTATGAAAAAGACACTGTACTCATGAGATGGGCACAAGATTTCTTTATTGTCCCTCAACATTGACCAAATGGGAAAGATTCCATTGTCGGCACAAGCTGGCAAATTACATTTGACTATAGAGATGAAGGTGAATTATGCAATAGGATGAAATTGTTTTGGATCTTGCCTGGGAAAGGTAACTTAAGTTTCATAATAGACAAACAGGATGGAATTTGAAACTGTATAACTGGGCACACTACCCTTGTGGGTGCCACTATCAGCCCTTAAATCTTGTATATTGAAAGGTCACTCTGAGTTTTCTCAAAGCTAATGAAAGGGGGAAGAGTATACAGCAGTTTGCCTGGTATAAGAATGAGAGTAGAACTCAGGCAAAATAGTACAAGCCCAAAATCTCACAGGAACCAGGCTTCTGAAGAAATAGATCGAAGGTGTTCTTTTCCTTACAGATGACATTAGACCTGTGAGATTCAGGTCAGCCTCTCTTTGTGGGACAATGGCTTTTTAAATCTTCTGTGCCAAGCTGAAAAAGGAATCCCCAATAATATGGTCATGGAGCTTGATTTTGAGAAAATAAATTAGAGTGCAAAAGCAAATGAATTGAGAGTACAGGAAAAAGATCCCAATACATAAAATGTATCATACAAATGTATATCAGGTCAAAACACAGAAAATAAAACATTAGGTAAAACCACTTTGCTTTTATTTGGCTAAATGACAAAAGCCAAAATAACTCTGAACAAATTAATAACACTCAGACAGGAAAACAATATACTGGACACCAGTTGAGGAAACCATTCCTGTGGATGTCAGCTCTGGTGATGGGGTTAACTTTTGTGCCGAGGCCAGCATTTCTTTACAAGGCTATTTTTCTTTCAGGTTCCTCAATACAAAAAAAAAAAAAAAAAATCCAACCAATCAAGTCTCCGTGTTCAAAACATTCAGGGCCTCTAAAAGAGGGTGGGAAATCCTGCTTCAAACCTAAAGGACCACAACCTGAGTAATCCTTAATGTTAAGACTTGTACTTCTCCACCCCAATCCGAGTACGAAGTTTGGCAGACAGAAAATCTTGCTTCTTTTAAAGAAAATTAGCATTTAATAGTATAATCCTGAGAACATGCTCTACTTATTCAGATAAATAGAAGCTAGGGACCACTCTCTACCCCATGACAATCTATTCTATAAGAGAAAACAAGAATAATCATCATATGATTTGAAAATATATAACCTTCAAAAATACTTATATTGGTAAGCTTAAAAAATACCATCAGTTAAAAATATTGTTAAGGGAGGGTTTTTTTTTCCTTTTTTTCCTGCATGTATTGGTGTATGCTGACAGAAAATGTAGAAGCTATGGCTTTTAGGGAATTAAAGAAAATCAGCAAAGTATAATTGATTTGGAAAGATTTTAAGTATGACACCTGGAACAGGATTAGGCAATAAGCTTCAGAAAAATCAAAAGTTACCCACAAATCAAAATACTGAAGAAAGAGTAACAAAAGCACTGTGAAGATCTATTGTACAGGGAATACCCAGAAACTGCCTAACCAGCTGTGCGGTCACAAGTAAAATTTTTAAAATGTAACTCAGGTGCTGCCCAAGAAGTTATCAGCAATCAGAAAAGGTCAAAAGTTCTCTTGCCCTCACTCATATATTTTCTCCTCTTCAGGATTTTCAGCCTCCTCACATCCCCAACCTTTTTACCCAAGTCTCAGCAAAATAATGGTCTTTGACTGGAGCTCTCAGAAGCAGCTATAGCAGTACAAATGATCCATTTCTAGTCCTCTAAAGTTTCAACCTCTATTTGTCAGTGCTACTGAGTCTAGTATATGAAAAAATCAAACTTCCTGCTCGTGTCATCTCAAGGGAACTGCTGAAACGGCACCTGCTGGGCACCAGTGATAGGGCTTCCTTCTCCATTCTCCTTCCATCTTGCACAGTGGGGCCAACTCAGAGATTCTGGGGCCAACCAGATTTTAAAGATCTACCATCTCTGCCACACTTGACCTATTTAGGCTGACAGCTTTGTGTGTGGCATTCACAGAAATAGCTCCACAACCTCAAACATCAGTATTAGCTTTACAAGTCACAGGTATGGCTGTGGTATGCAAACCACTAACCCCATTTAAGTAGGCACAAGTGATCAAACAATGCATCATCCCAACAGCTTCCTCCATCCACCCATCCTTATCCAGCACCGAGGATCACATTTATCCCAAAGTAGCTAACATGCCATGCCATAAAAGTTTTTGCTTTCTGTCAAAATTATTGGAATATACTGGTGTTAGGGAGACTGAGGCTGTAGAGACTCACCAACCAAAAGGGGCAAAGGAGTTTTCCAAGAATGTGTGCACATGCCGGCACTAGGAGTCTCACAGAGGTTTCAGCCTAGAAGTCACACTCCAAGGGCCAGGCATGTCAAAAGCCGCGCACTGAAAGAGCAGAGGAGGAGGGCCCAAAGACCAGAGATCCAGACAATATCCTTGAGAGGAGCGACTACAGGGAGGAAAACCACCTTCTGGGCATCTCCCTTTCAAAATATACAGCATAATGTGTACCTGGAGGGAACAAGAAGGTGGGCTTCAGAGGTGACTTCCTGCCTTTCTGTACCAGGGAGAATAAGACGGAAATAGGCAAAATTCCCAAAAGGAAGATTAAAGCAGAAAAGTTAAAACATGATCATATGAAGCTGGGTAATGTAGGCAAACATCAACTTCATGTTTCAAAAAAAAAGGATGCCAAGCCAAAGCTCATGTAAACCAGATTTGATAGTAAAAGTAGCACTTCATGAGGAGACAGAAATGTAGTTTTCACAGGCCATCAGGACAAGAGGTTCCCCTCGTGTCCCTCTACTCTGCCACGTTCTGCCTCTGGGTGATCCTAGGTTTTGAGAACCTAGGTAGTCCCAGTGTGCAGGCAGGCAGCTTTTACCAGGAAGTGTTAAGGGAGATGACTATGAGATACTCACAGCCCTAGCACAGGCAAGATAAAATGTGGTTTTCTTAGCTGAAAACACTAAAACTCCACCCCCACAAGGGGTATTTATGAGTGACAGGGTGGGGCCTGGACATAAGCAGCCTTCCCCTAAACCCAGCTACAGGATTACTGGTGGAAGATGATCTGCTAAGTCATGTAGGTATAGGATGCTGTAGGTTTAAAATGAGCTCAAGCCCAATAGCAAGTGTGAAGCTTCAGCATTCTCTGATGTGAAATTTAAGTGATGAATACCCCCAGGGAACCTAACAGGAGAGGTGAGGCCATAACTACCAGGCACATGTGGAAGAGAGGGAGAGACCTTACCATATCCTTGTAATGGGAACCCTTCTTTGTGGCTTGCTGGAAGGGGCGATGGAGGGAAATAAGTCCCTGCCAGCTGCCACTCTCAGAGGAAAACAAACCCTGTGGAGCACTGGTTCCAGTCAAGAAGAAAATTCTTAAGAATGTTAAGAGGGGCAGAGGTCAAGATAGGAAGGTGGACGTTCCCTTATGCTTTTGCATCTATGCTCTATGCAAAGGTCTCTAAATATTCAGTGTGATGTGAGCAACATGGATTAACCGATCGTGTTAAAATTGCAGACATTTACAAAGCACCCTTTGTAAAAAGCTAGGTAATGAGCATAGAAATAGGAGCAGCAGGACCAGGGACTAACTCCAGGGGGAAAGGGAACCTGAAATGACTTTGTGTAGGATTGAGTATTGCCCCACCCCCCTCCACGATCACAGTAAACCTGAAAGTGTTCCTTCCTTTAACAGTAGATTACAGGAAAGAGATCGACAAGAGCTCCGAAATAACCGAGCAACAGAATTTTCTGAGATGAACACAGCAGAAAAGCCATAGCTGATGCCATCAGTGTCTTCAGGGACCCCACTGGGTCCAACAAGAAACTCCTCAGGGAGTAAGAAAAGTTAGGCTTAGATCTCCTTCTCACAGCCACGCTGACCCATGTGCTAGCAATACTGTTAGGGGATTTGTGACTACTACCCGGCTTTGAGTATTTTTTTTTTAAGGAAACCAAAACTATATCCTCCCCTACCCCCGCCCGCCCCAAAGTCACTCCTCAGCATGGTCAATGCTTGAAGGACTTGGCCAGCCAATTTGCCTCAGAGCAGAAGGCAAACCCTATAGTGTATCAGGAAGAAAAGGCCTCTGGGTATTCTACCACTTCCTTCTGCCCACTCCTCAGGGGCAAAAGAATTAGTTCTATTAATTGTAGTTGAAAGATTGATTTTTAAAAAAATTAATAAAATGACAATTTCCCTGTCAATATCACATGAACATAAACAGTAAAGCGAAGTCTGTGGGAAGGGTACACTGATGCAGAACAGGCTTCTAAGGTGTAGTCAGCCTCCTTCTCGGTGTGGGTAGGTGATGTCTCTTGGAGGGTGGGCGGTCTGCTCCCCCCATCTGAGGTCCTCTTGCCCCAATTGTCTTTCTTTTGTAGCTGTCTTTAGGTTTATTGTTGGGACCACAATTTTGAATTCAACAGAGAGCTTCTGAAGGTGATGGGACACGGGGAGGGGAAAGGAAAGGAGGGATGAAAAATTAGTCTTCTTCATCCTCACTGATATCATAGGCTGCAGCCTTGTGCCTGGAGAGGTTTGCTGGGGAGGAAGGAGGGGAAGTCTTGCCAGAGAAGGGCCATCGGAAAGAGGGTGAGGGGGAGCGTTCACGAGTAGGGCTGCTGCTGGGACTCTGCTTTGGACTGATGGCCTGCAGCATCCGGCCTTTCCCTTCTTTCAGCATATGTTTCTGGAGAGACCAAAGGAAGAGTTAGAAGAAACCTATGGATCCTACTAAATCACCACTGGCATGCCTGAGACTTCAAGTTATCACAAGTGCCTTATGCAATGTCGAAAGTGACCAAGTAAGCCAGACGAGGGACATGGCTATAATTCTAAGTAATTTTCTCCCTAAAGTGGTCTATGTTATGTGATTTATCTAAAGGTTCCCACCTGCTCTCCAGCCACCTGATCCTACTTCTATGTCAATGGAATTCTTGAAAGCCTACTTGGCTTGTAGTCCAGACTCCAGGCAAGAACAAAAGAACTAATTCACACAAAAGGGTACCTCTCTGAATTTCAGAGTTCTCTGAAGAGGGAATTCATATTTTCCCTGAATAATCTATTCTCGTATCCAAACACCTTCACAGTCAGGTCCTTCCTAATATCTAACCTAGGGCTCACTTGCTGAATAGCCATATACACACCCCTCCTCTATCTGACTTGAGGAGAACTTGCTACTCCTGAAGGGCAGAATTCCCACCTCACCCAGCAATATAGAAGTAGCTGTTTGTAGTGGAGTGCAGCTTTCTTTTTCCTGTTCGTTCCTTTCCTTCTATCTATAACTATAGTGTACAAGTGGGCAGGGCTACTCTCTTATCTTGTCACCCAATTTGGACATTGATAGCTGGCAAAATTATTTAGGAGAATATGTAACCTCTTTCTGGAAAGATTTCAAAGGAGTTTTTGGGGACAGATGAAACACAGTTCTGCCCACTAAGGGGAACAGATTAAATAACTTCTGAATGTCCATGTCCCTTTCTGGTCAAGGATGCTATAATTCTTTCCACAGCATGACAATTCCCTCAATTATCCAGCAGGAAAGAACATACCAGTGCTCCTTCTGGACCAAACATTTCCAGGAAATTTCCAATGAATTCTCGGGATTTCTCCTCCCATTTCTGAATGAGATCAATGCTTTTTTCCTCTACCTTCTGAACAAATTCTTTAGATTTTTCTTCCACATCTTTCACTTTCTTCTTTACTTTGTCAACCCGTTCCTGCAAGTGGTATTTCTTCTCCTAGGTAAAGAAAGAACTGTTTTGAGAAGTAATACCTACCCAGACCTTTCATACCAAAGGGGACAAAGAAACATGGTTCAACACTCTAGTGACACTTTTTCCATAAATTCTCTTTAAAGATTCTTTTTAAAGATTGCATTTATGTATTTTAGAGAGGGGAGGAGAAGGAGAGAAACATCAATGTGTGGTTGTGTCTCATGCGCCCCCTACTGGCAGCCTACCCTGCAACACAGGCATGTGCCCTGACTGGGAATCAAACCAGTGATGCTTTGGTTCACAGGCCAGCACTCAATCCACTGAGCCACACCAGCCAGGGCTCTATTAACACTTTTTAACTCTTTACAATTTCACTTTGCTTAATCTCTCCGACACTTCTCTAGCATAATAACAGAGAAGAGATGCTCTGAATTGTCATCTTATACAAAAGTGTGATAATTTTAACATCTTGGAAACCCTGACTAATCTAAATACATAGGGTAGGTCTAGTAACATATATGTAAGCAAATGAAGTCAAATTTTTAAAGAAAAAATATGAACTTAGAACATAAACATGCCAAACATAACCCAAACCCCATTCTAGACAGAGATGTGAAGGGAGCAACAAGATCACTGCACAAAATATTGCCAAGAATAAGTCAATTATAACAGGTTGAAAGTGGAAGTAGTAGATCTTTTACTTATTTCATTTATTGTATTAGATTTTTCTCCTCTATCACTAGCTTATTCTATGATTTTAAAAGAGTTACTTTTAGTATTTGGAGGTCTGTCTCACAAAGTAAAGATGATATGCTTGGTCCTACTAGCTTCCCTAAAGATAAGAGAGAATGATGGGATATCTCTGGACATAGGGGGTGAGGAGGGGAGTCTTTAGTCAAATGAAAAGTATTCTCCTATTTCCTAATCATAAAGGGGTAAGGAAATATGTTAAAAAATTTTAAACACCTGCCCTGGCTGGTATAGCTCAGTGGATTGAGTACAGGCTGTGAACCAAAGGGTTGCCGGTTCAATTCCAAGTCAGGGCACATGCCTGGGTTGCAGGCCAGGTTCCCAGTCGGGACACGTGAGAGGCAACCACACATTGATGTTTCTCTCCCTTTCTTTCTCCCTCCCTTCCCCTCTCTAAAAAATAAATAAATAAAATCTTAAAAAAAAATTTAAACACCTGAAAATAGATAAAAAGTTATGTAGTAGGTAGTTAACAACAGTTAGGGTTTATCTGCATAGATAAATCATATTCAGATGAAACCATTTCACCCATTCATAATTCACAGTGAGGTACAGATAAGGAAGCATGGTAAACTACTAATGCAGAAGATATAGTTAGCAGCTTCTTTTTAAATAAACTTTATAAAGGGATAATTTATATACAAAATATACATCAGTTTGTTTCTAAAGAGCAATGTTTACCTAAAGAAAAATTGGCTTTCATAAATCAAAATTTAAAACTTAGGTCTACATGTCTTTAGAAATTGCATGCAAAATGTGTGTTGCTATCCACACAGGCAGGGGACCCACAGCTTTCAACAGATTTTCAAAAGACCATCAAATCAAAAAACAAAAAGGCTAAGAACCACTATTTTAATTGTATTTAGTATATATATTGTACTTTGTAAGTTACATATTCTTCTTTATTTAATTAGCTGTGTGTCTTTATATCAATGTGTTGATACCAGACCATAAAGGCAGAAAATCCTTCTGTTTCATTCTATCTGTAAAGAGCTTGGCATAGTGTTATCTGCAAAGATGATTCATTGAGCTTTTGCAGGAGATAATTATAGCAGACTGAAAAGCAAGTTCAGTTCAGATGAAGTGGTAGGCAACGTGTGTCTTTATAGGGCCAGGGAACTCTGGGATGAAGTTGGAACTCACGTTGATAAAGCTGACATTGAGCTCCTTTGCCGTGTAGCCCCTCTGTAGGTTCCGTCTGGCATACACATCATAGTCCCGGACAATTCGGGTGATTATGTCTGATGTGGAGATACCTTCTGTCCTCTGTGTTGGAGCAAACATGCCTAACCCCAAAACACATATGAACACTCTGGTTAACATTCTGGTTAGCTCAGGCAGTAGGACTAGATGGAAACTGGGAACAACATTCTTTTCTCAAAAAGCAGAATCTGCTGTTATTAAGGGAAATCTGGAGATAGTGACATAAAGAAAGAGGAATGAATCAGAGAACAGGGGTTAAGAAAAGGAGGAGCTATATGGCCCTAATATTAAGAAAAATATGGGGTCTCCATTCTTGCCTCCTCCCTGTAGCTGCAGTCGATCCAGTCTTAGGCCGCCTGTAAGGGCAGCATAAAATATAGGCACTTGGATCAGATCATCCGCTCCTCCTGCCTTTATCTCTCATGCATTTCTAATATTGGTCTTTATATATATTAAGACTGTATCTTAAGTCTAAAAATATGAACTTTATATTGTCCTTTTATGTCACAAGTAAAATATTACTTACCAAGAAATTTTTATCCTGAAATATTAGACTTTACAGAAAAGCAAAGTTCTTTATCAATTGCATTTTAATCAAATCTACAACTATGTCATTTTAAATTTGGTCATTTATAAACAGTCACTGTTTTACTCTATTGCATTTACAAATGTTTCTTTAAACAGGTTCACGAAAAGGACTCTAAATTACAGGTGTCTAAGTAGGTCATATCTTTGAAGTAAATAAAGATTTATACAATCCTTAGAATAAATTCATGGACATACTGGCAAATAAGACAAACAATATTGGTTATATGCAGCTAAATGAACTAAAGGTAATTGTTATTCATATGACTTCATTCAAAATATTGCTAATTTTAAGTATTTTTGTTTTTCAAAATGTAAGGAAACTTTTCCCCCCTAGAACAATTGGTAAATTATACCCTCATAACCAATATTGAAACATTTATATTTTTCTCCCTACCTAAATCCCTCCAGAATTTAGCAACTCTTCATAAGTACTATTTTCATGGCAATATGGTTGTTTGTATAAACTCAGTAAGAGTATGTTCTCTTTGTAATAGCACCAGTTTCCAAATGTGCCTTTATTTGCCAAGTCTTTGTCTAGAATGTTATAATCAAAAGAGTCATGCCTGGACTCTGGATGTCACCAGAAAACCTTAAGGAATTAAGATTGATAACTTCTGGCCAAGAGAGAGGCATAGGTAGATAGTCTGTGCCTCCTTGCACAACCAAAAGACAGACAACAACAAATTTAAAAACAAAAAACAAACAGAACTGCCAGAAAATCAAATTGTATGGAAGTCCAACAACCAAGGAGGTAAGGAAGAAACATTCATTCAGACCGGTAGAAGGGGCAGAGAGGACGTGTGACAAGGCGTTAGCTGGAGGACTGAGCGGTCCCACATTTGTGGGAGGATAAACCAGGAGGAATAGCTGGGGAGCAAGGCAGACCATGCAACCCAGGGTTCCAGTGAGGGAAAAGAAAGCCTCAAAACCACTGACTATAAAAACCTGTAGGGTTGTGGCAGCAGGAGAAACTCCCAGTATCAGAGGTGAGTTTGTTGGAGAGACCCACAGGGTCCTAGAACATGCACAAACCACCCCCACCCAGGAATCAGCACCAGAAGGGCTCAATTTGCTTGTAGGTAGTGGGGGAAGTGAATGAAAGCCAACCAAGAGCTGAGCAAGTGGCACTGTTCCCTCTCTAACCCCTGCCCCTATATACAGCACCACAACGCAGCCATGTGGGTTGCCCCACCCTAGTGAATACCTAAGGCTCCATCCTTTACAACATAACAGGTGAGCTGAGACAAAGAAATGGCCCAAATGAAAGAACAGATCCAACTTCCAGCCAAGATGGAGGTGTAGGTAGACACAATGTGCCTCCTTGCACAACCAAAAGAAGGACAACAACAAATTTAAAAACAAAAAACAACCAGCACTGACAGAAAATCAAACTGTACGGAAATCCAACAACCAAGGAGTTAAAGAAGAAACAAGCATCCAGACCAGAAGGAGGGGCAGAGTGGGCAGCTGGGTGGAGAGGGCTCACAGCAAGGTGGTAGCTAGAGGACTGGGGCAGGTGAGGCAGCGGCTGGCAGAACGGGTGGTCCCACATTTGCGTGCAGATAAACTGGGAGGAACAACTGGGAAGCGAGACAGACCGTGCAACCCAGGGTTCCAGTGAGGGGAAATAAAGCCTCAAAACCTCTGACTGAAAAAACCTGTGGGGGTTGAGGCGGCAGTGGGAGAAACTCCCAGTCTCACAGGAGAGTTCGTTGGAGAGACCCACAGGGTTCAGAATGTACACAAACCCACCCACCTGGGAATCAGCATCAGAAGGCCCCAATTTGCTTGTGCATAGTGGCAGAAGTGACTGAAAGCCGGCAGAGAGCTGAACAAACTTCATTGTTTCCTCTCAGGCCCCTCCCCCACATACAGCCCCACAATGCAGTGACCTGGGTTACCCAGCCCTGGTGAACACCTAAGCCTCTACCCCTTACTATGTAACAGGCGCACAGAGACAAAAAGAAAAAATGGCCCCAATGAAAGAACAGATCAAAGCTCCAGAAAAAATACAACTAAGCAAGGAAGAGATAGCCACCGTATCAGATGCACAGTTCAAAACAATGGTAATTAGGATGCTCACAGAATTGGTTGAGTATGGGAGCAAAATAGAGGAAAATATGAAGGCTATGAAAAGTGAAATAAAGGAAAATGTACAGGAAACCAACAGTGATGGGAAGGAAACCAGGACTCAAATGAACGATTTGGACCAGAAGGAAGAAATAAACAGTCAACCAGAACAGAATGAAGAAACAAGAATTCAAAATTATGAGGGGAGGCTTAGGAACCTCTGGGACAACTCCTAACTTTTATGATTAGAATGTTGGAACATTTAGGATGTTAAATGTTCCAACATCTTAATCATAGGGGTGCCAGAAGGAGAAGAGGAAGAGCAAGAAATTTAAAGCTTATCTGAAAACATAATGAAGGAGAACATCCCCAATCTGGCAAAGGAAATAGAATTCCAGGAAGTCCAGGAAGCTCAGAGAGTCCCAAAGAAGTTGGACCCAAGGAAACACATACCATGGCACATCATAATTACACTACCCAAGATTAAAGATAAGGAGAGAATCTTAAAAGCAGCAAGAGAAAAGGGGACAATTACCTACAAAGGAGTTCCCATAAGACTATGAGCTGATTTCTCAAAAGAAACCTTACAGGCAAAAAGGGGCTGGAAAGAAGTATTCAGAGTCATGAAAGGCAAGATGCCAAAGAACTATATATACGACCCATGGACATGAACTAAGGTTGGGGAATGCTGGTGGGAGGGGTGGTACAGGGTGGAGGTGGATAAAGGAGAGAAAAATATGGGACACAGCATAATCAATAAACCATACTTAAAAAAAAGAATTAAGATTGACTTTTGAAGCCAATAAGAGCCCATTGGGAAATGGCCTGGTACCTTACTTGGTCACGTGGTTTATGGAAGTCCTTCCAGGTAAGAAGCCAAGGTTGCTTTCCTGAAAGATGGCAAGGAAGGAACCTCAAGAACTTGAGGAATCTGCTCAAACTAATAGGTATTTCAGACAAAGCCAGATGGCAAATGTGTCACTCAGTTTCTTTGCCCTGAAAGGCTGACTAAAATTCAATCTGAAGGTTCCTTGTAAAAATTCCAGCAAAGCAGATATGAAAAAGCCTGTGTAATTAATTGCTGTTCTTGTTGTGTTCATGCAAATAATCAGGTCATATTAAAACTAAATTTATATACAGTCTCTCTAATAAAATGAGGGTGATTTTAGGGAGAGAAATTGTGTTTCAATGGAAATAACAAGGCCCAATTGTCACCCACAAACTGATTGAATCCTAGTTTTCCTAGTTTTCTTCCAAGCTAACGTTTCTTTTTTTTCTTTCATCCTTTGACTTGGAATTATTGAGAACTACTGATGTAGTGTGAGCCATACAAAATTCACCTACTACTCTGCCTCTCCCTTTTTGGGATTTTAAGTTCAGTATCTGGTGTTGGTTTTCCTGACTAATTCCCCTCCTGGGACCTATAGCAGCCTTTTTCTTTATTCTTATTTTTAGGCCATGTCTCCTCACATATCTCATATCCTTCATTCAACAGAGTAGCCAGGCTCTGCAAGATTCTCTACAAATGGCCTCCAGCCACAGCTTTTGCTTTATGGGCTGTCCAATTCCACCATCTTCTCTTTAATGACCCATACCTGGACCACAGGCAGGGACAGCTCTACAAACCTAGCCTGCCTGAAGTAGTTACAGAAGATGAGACCTTCATCCCTAGTCCCCAAAACCAGAGCTGGGCAAGGACATAAATCCATTTTATTGGGAGGAGTTCCAGCCAAGACAGAGGTGTAAGCAGAAACCCTTTGCTTCCTCCCATAACCAAAAGGAGGATAACAACCAATCTAAAATCAATAAACAACTAGAAGTGCCAGAAAACCAAATTGCATGGAATTCCAGCAACCACAGAATTAAAGAAACAGTCAAACAGAACCACCAGACTTGGAAGGGGGCAGATGGAGAGAAATCGAGGTGAGGCAGTGGACCGTGGAGGCAGGGCTGGCTGCTGTGAGGCAGCAGGCTGCCCAGGAGGGGCTGACTTAAGGGGAAACTGAGACTCAGAGGTGGCTGTGGACTAGTGCGGTTGCCGCAGTGGGAGAAACTCCCAGTCTCACATGAGAGTTCATTGAAAAGTGGGCTAGACAGAGACAAGCAGGCGAGCTGCATTGCTCCCTCTCTGGCCCCTCCCCCACAGGCAGCTCTGCAGCACAGGTGGGTCGCCCTGCCCAGGTAAATACCTCAGGCCCCGTCCCCATGGCCCACCAACTTATCAGGGGCCTGGAACAAAGAAATAGGGCCAAAATGAAAGAAAAAAGCAAAACCTCAAAAAGAGAGCTAAGCGAGGAAGAGACAGCCAACCTATATGATGGATAATTTTAAGCCCTGGTAATAAAAATGCTCACAGATCTGATTGAACTTGGTCGAACAATGAAAAAACAAATGATAGATACCCAAAATCAAATAAAGCAAAATATTCAGGGAACCAACAGTGATGGGAAGGAAACCGGGACTCAAATCAATGGTTTGGAACAAAAGGAAGAAATAAACATCCAAGTGGAACAGAAAGAATTCAAAAAAATGAAAAGAGACTTTTGAACCTTTGACAACTTGAAACGTTCCAATATCCGAATTATAGGGGTGCCAGAAGGAGAAGGACAACAGCAAGAAATTGAACACTTATTTGAACAAATAATGAAGGAAAACTTCCCCAATCCGGCAAAGGAAATAGACTTCCAGTAAGTCTAGGAAGCCCAGAGAGTCCCAAATGAGTTGGACCCAAGGAGGAACACACCAGGGAACATCATAATTACATTACTCACGATTAAAGATAAGGAGAAAATCTTAAATGCAGCAAGAGAAAAGGAGACAGTTACCTAGAAAGGTGTTCCCATAAGACTGTCAGCTGATTTCTGAAAAGAAACCTTACAGGCAAGAAGGGGCTGTAAAGAATTATTCCAAGTCATGAAAGGCAAGGACCTGCATCCAAGATGACTCTATCCAGCAAAGCTATCATTTAGAATGGAAGAGCAGATAAAGTACTTCCCAGATAAGGTCAAGTTCAAGGAGTTCATCATCACCCAGCCATTATATGAAATGTTAAAGGAACTTATCTAAGAAAAGGAAGGTCAAAACTATGAATAGTAAAATGACAACAAACTCACAACTATCAACAAATGAACCTAAAAAAATAAAAGAAAGAAAAACAACAAAAACAAAAACTAAGCAAACAACTAGAACAGGAACAGAACCAGAGAAATGGGCATCACATGGAGGGTTTTCAGTGGGGAAAGGGAGGACTAGGGGGAAAACGTACAAGGAAGAAGAAGCATAATTGGTAGGCATAAAATAGACGGGGAGAGCTCAAAAATGGCACAGGAAACAGAGAGCTCAAAGAACTTTTATGTACAACCCATGGACATGAACTAAGGGAGGGGAGAAAGCTGGAGGGCCGGGGGTGGGGGGCAGGGTGGAGGGGGGATAAAGGGAGGAAAATTAGGAAAACTGTAAAAGCAAAATCAGTAAAATATACTTCAAAAAAAAAAAAAACCCTCCAAAAAAAACAAAAAGAAGAAGAAGAAATCCATTTTTAAACCAGAAGGGGATAAAAGGATAAAGTCAGTGCCATTTGCTATCAAGGCACCATCTGCTGAGCAGGCCAATGACCTTGTTGAGTATGACTGCCATGTTACTCTTCTGAGCTTGTCCCCAGGACTGGAAATTACTGGAAAGCAAGAACAGAACTAACCGCTCCCTACAGCTACAGGCAGAAGATAACATTGGAACAAACTGCACTCTGGTGTTTTGAGGCCCCAACAGCTCAGGGGCCACACAACAGCAACATCCCCCACCCTTTTAATCTAATTATAATTCAATAAAAGCTGAAAGCCCCAACTCCTTAACGATGGTGCATCTCTTCACACCATGCCCTTCTCATTTCTTGGAGAGTGAATAAAATATTTATTCTCTACAAAAAAAGAAAAGAAAACAAAAAAGAAAAATAAGGAGTTGGAGAAAGGTTTCCTGAAATTAAAAGAGATATCAATAGTATAAGTTTAGACTGAGATTTGCTGGATTTCGGTACTATGCTCACCTTAACCTCTTATCCAAAGTGTGACCTGAAAGTGGATGTTGAATTTCTCAGTGTACAGACTTTTCTCTGTAAAGTAGCGATGTGGATGAATCCGTCACTTCCCCTGAGACTCACTCATAAATTGAAAATGCACATCAACTTACTCACCTGCTTCCTTGATGTGCTTATAAACATCATCACTTCCAGCAGAAGAATAAGGGATGTCGTCATGGGCTACAAAATCAATCTGAAAAAAAGGAAATATCATTTAAAACCCAGGATACCAGCCATTCAGAAAGAACCAGTACATACTCAGGTCCAGGAAAAGGACAAAAAGGAAAGGCCAGTCCTAATTGGACATTTTCTCTTTATCTCTCTTTGCTTTGCTCATAAATTCTATGCTTCATTCACAAGCCACTCGACTTAATTATTTACAGATCACAAATATGAAGTCAGCTAGTTTCCTTTTTTTTAGCTACTTTTCCTGGTCTACTGAAGGCACTACCCGCACACTATATGCCAGTCACCATGCTTGGAAAATTGGGCTAGGTGTGCTAGTTAGTGGGTGGAGCTGAGGAAAGAAGAAAGGAAACCTCCTCATCCTCCTGGGTCTATATGAATTTGCCAAATGAGAGTTTCTGAAATTATGAGAAATAAGTCATGTCTTTGTTAATTGGTTCCTCTCTCAGTCCTGGAGATGAGTAGGAATATAAAATGGCAACCAAGGACCCTTGAACTTGAATGGATACATCTATACTCCTGATAAATGCAAAATCCAAAGCCATAAAAGACCTTTAGGTCTCAGGATTCACCATTTTACTAGTGTCAATACCTTTCACAATAGTGAAGAGACCACTGGCACTGAGATCAATAATATTTCTGGGAAATATGCTAAACCTCACTTATTTACTCCTTCCTGAATAAGCCATATACCCTTTGCTAACATGATTGCTAATACCCCATAACCAACTCCCAGAGGCCACTGTAGTTTGAAGCAGACTCATCAGGACTGTGTCAGGGACTCTCAGCTAACATCTCAGTTACCCATAAACAACTCATCAGGGATCCATAGGTAACAAAATGAAACTTGGGTGGGCAAGCAAGACTTGTGGCTGAGGAAACACTGCTAACAAGAAGAAAAGCAAAATTAGAAGTTCCTCTAACCTCTTCTGCCTGGGCCTGCCTGCCTGTGTTACTAAGAATAATCTTGCCCATTACACCTTTGGTACCATTGGCTGCTAAATGTTGGCATAGAAAAGCTAGAAAACTGTAAAAGGTGTGTCTAATCCTAAACAGTTATAACAAATATCCCTTAGCTTCAGACCTATGCTTCAAAAGTATTGCTCTTGAAGCACTTTGGCTAACTCTGCTCCTTCCTGTTTCATTGAACAGTTCACTTTCAACCTTCCATACAAGCCCTCTAGAGAACTGATGATATGCTTGCAGGTTCCTCAAGCTTGAGGTCCCCAACCTGACCTGAAAAATCCCTCTCATCTTTTTACCTACCTTTTACAGGTAACCTGTTGCTTTAATGTGGGAGAATTAAAAAGAGGTAAGGGGCTTTATAATACCAACTCAGTCAGCAAAAGTGAGATATCCCCCTTGTTTCTGACTGCATACAACTTGTAGTCCAAAATCAAAGTCCTGAAACTAAATTCAAGTCAACACAAGAGAAGTCTATGTTTGTCTGATTTCCTGTGATGCGAACCCAAGAGCATGGCTGGGGCTATGTGTATTCTAAAGAGACTGATCCCAGCAGTCGTACTCTCCCTCTGGGGAGCAGCCCCCGCCATTCCCTTTCCTTTCTTCTCCCACTTCTTCCCCCACTTCTTTCCCCACAAGCACATGTCTAAGCTCTAAGGCAACGGGCAGCTGGCAGCTTGTCCCAGGCTTATTCTCTGAACCCGTCCCAAGGCCCCCTCTTCTCTGACTTCCCAGTGAGCTAAGGTAACCCAGCCTAGGCTCTTCTGTTGCTTCTTCTATGCTAAGCCCTTCCTTGTTTTACTGTCCCCAGCTTTAATAAAAGTATCCTCATAGTCACCTGGGGAAAAAACAAAGAGACTGATATGCTATGAGGATGGACACCTACAATGTGCAGTGGGGGCGGTGGGGGTGGAGAACCTAACTGATGCATTCAGTTTCTACCTGATACAGTGTGATTGGGACAGGTTATTTGGTCTCTCTGGCCTTGTTCTCATATATAAAATGGAAATAATAATCACGCAACAGGACTGTTATGGGGAGCAAATTAAAATATAATAAATGTAGAAGTGCTTATAAACCATCAAACCCCAAATGTCAGGGATGACTATTATTAATAGTAATATCACTGTCATCTCCTCTATGTGAAATTTACATAGAAGCTAGGAGTAAAATAAGGCTAATGGAAAACTACCAACTACCAAAAGCCCTGAGAGTGGAAGAAATTCTGAAACAGGGAACCGGGACATGTACTCCGTTTCTTACCCGGTGTTCTGCCAGGAACTCTGGCGTCAGGGTCCAGGGGGCGTTCCTCACCACCTCGTCCACATAGCGGCAGTGCTGCACCGCATCATAGCGCTCGTTTTCATTCATCACGGTGAAGCCTTTGAAGTTGTGCGTTAGCTCATCACTGCAAACTGAGGTCACCATATCCGAAAGTTGTAAGTCAAAGCTCCCTTTGCTTAACCACTCCTCAGTCACCAACCTCTCCTAGGACTGTAACCATTCTCCCCACCTGGAGAAAAATCTGGAGGTAGCGCATCCAGATAACAATGCTTTTTCTAATCCAAAATACACCTCCAGGAGCAACACTCACTAATATGTTCACACTTTGGAGAAGAGAAGCTCCAACAGGACTAACATCTTTGCCTTTGAAATAAACCTGCAGTGCATTAGTGCATCAATTAAGTTTTTAAAAATGTTTTTGAATCCTAATTTTATAAGACTGGACTGTACCATGTAACATTTGTTTAGCTGAATTTTGTAATTCAGCTGATTCAAAATGAGAAACTGAAATCCAGAGTAAATGTCATTCTTAAATAGGCAGGAGAAGTGTCCCATGACTGCAGACACTCAGCTAAAAACAGTGAGATAAACACTGGACATTTCAGGTCAAAGGGCTTAGAACTTCTCTCTCTCCAGGTTTGTACACCATGTTTTAGAGAGGCTGTACTATATCCCTCATTTAAAAGCCAAAACAAGAGCCAATATACTCAGGTTATAAAGATAAAAGGTGTTTCCTTACCTCCCACGATGAGGTATGTATTAGGAAAAAGGTTCTTCGCTTGCATTAGAGCCCGGGCGTGACCAGAATGAAATAAGTCAAATATTCCATCTGCATAAACTCTTACAGGTCGCTCACCTAAATCCAAAAGAAAATTTCTCACAAAAATACACTGATTCAATATCTCACATTTGGCAAATTGGACATGGCACTGTGTGACTGTTCCATCCTTGCATACCCCTCTCTCAAGGTGTTCTCTGGATAGTCGCCCTAATTTGGGGGTTGTGAGGAAAAACATCACAGATGTACAAAGACTCTTTTGACTCTTTTTCATACCCATTAACTCTCTTTGTTAGAGTGGTTGTACCAAACTGCTCAGGTAACTGGATTTCACAATTGCTTTTTCTTAAAGTTATTTTAGAAGTGAAAGGGAAGAGTTATACAACAGATAAGTTGAAACTTCAAAATCCTCAGTTTATGTTTAAACTTCAGTTGCATATAAACAGAATACAGTTATACTATAATCTGGCTGCTTGCTCTCTTTTTCAGGCTGCCTTGGATACTAATTACTAATGCTTTGCTTTGAAAATAAACCTCCCTGCTATTGACTAGAGAGTAAGGAGTGATCCAGAAAGGTGAGATTACGAAAGAAGGAAGGTAAGTTTACCAGTTATCAATTTATTGCTTCTCAGTCCCTGCTCTGGGATAACAGATGGAATTCCTTCAAGCATCTCTCCTTTTTTAAAAAAACAGATTTTACTTATTTTTAGAGAGAAGGTAAGGGAGGGAAAAAAAGGGGGAGAGAAACATCGGTCAGTTGCCTCTCACATATGCCCCAACTGGGAAACACACCTGCAACCCAAGCATGTGACCTGACCAGGAATCTGGCGACCTTTCGCTTTACTGAATGATGCTCACCAACTGAGCCACACCAGTCAGAGCCAAGCATTTCTCCTTGATAGTGAGCATGTGTTATACTTTCTCAGTAGAGGGTCATATACTATTTATGTAAGATTTGAAAATCAAACATTATTTTAGGACTTTATATTAGGGGTTTTCTTCTCTCTGTTAGCAAGAAAATAACTGTCAATTTACTTTTTGTGGTAGTGGGCTATGAAAGAAAAGCCAGGAAGTGTTCTCTTGGGTCACAAGACTAATTCCAAATCCAAATAAATTCACTGAGAATGAAATTCATATAATGGTTCATCATGCTTCAAATGATAAATCTAACAAGTCCTAGTAAAATATTCCCACTATGTGAACAAAGGAAAAGCTACTTCACTGTAGCAGCAGAAAGAGCAGGAGCACATACATCACTCTGGGAAAGAAGGGCCAAAGTCTTATCAGATACACACACTGAAAGTGGGGACAAGATACCTCTCTCTCCTGTCTGGTGAATCAAGAAAACAAATCAAGGGGGAGGAAACTGGTTCTCAGGAAGCTTACGGACTTTTATTTCCAGATACCTTTATCCATAAGCAAGTAGCTTTTAAACTGAGAATTCATACTTTGCTGATATAAACTGACACAGCTTAAGATGGGCATTTAGGCAATATCTTATCAAAGGTCAAATGACAAATGCTTATGCCCTTTGGCCCAGCTATTCCAATTCTAGGAATATATCTCACAGATAAACTTGTAAAAATGTATGTTATTCATTGCAGCATTGTTTGTAATAGCAAAAGTTTGGAAAAAACCTAAATTTCAATGGAACACTGACTATACCATGATACATCCATTAAAAGGGTAGGAGGATATGTACATTATTTGCTTAGATATCCACAAGAAATTGGTAAAACTGGTTGCCCATAAAAGGAATACTAGGTGGCTGTGAGACAGTGGTGAAAGGAAGACATTTCACTCTATATACCTTTTGGTACTTTATGAATATTAGGCATGGTATTGATTTTGTAATACAGGTAATACAATTTTTTAATAAAATAAATATACCAACACAATGAAAAACTGAGAAATAAAATAATGGACTAAAAAGTCAGAAAAGTTGTAACTCAAGCTTGCCAACCACCCTCTCTCCTCTGTACTTTCAACCTCTTTAAGCCTCAGTTTCCTCATCTATAAAACAAAGCAAAACAAAACAAAACCTCAGTAGTATAATCTTTCATCTACATTTTAGAATTAATGACCATGAAGTAACTAATATACTTCAATCTTTCCCAAACAAGTCCAGAGTGGCTATGATCTCACTTTATTTGATCATAAAAGATAAAGGACAGAATACAAAAATTAAGAGTAATTTTGTTTGGTTTTTGTTTGTTTGTTTGTTTTTGTTTTTGCCATTAGTATTAGTGTACATCAAGGGCAAAGTGAGATTTCCTGATAGTGAAAATAGCATAGAATGCTGTTTGCCAGTAACTAATCATCCCATATCAGGCGGCGCCACCACTGAATCCTTCTCTTAGACCAACACCAGATGTGCTTCTTGCCCTCTTCAGTGTTTCCCTAAGCCTCCCAACTTCTCAATTCCCTCTGACTTCAACTGAAGTCTTTGGTGAACCCAGGCTGGTATATTAACCAAGTGACCAGAAGGGGCCACTGTTAAACTAGAAAATCTGAGGAGAAAGCACAAGTTATCATCTTTCACCAAGAGGCTATTGGCCAGGATAACCATACCTTCCCTCTGATTTATATCTGTTGTCTCAGTGTATTATTAAGAGCAAGCTGATTCACTCTCGAAATGGTTCTGATCTGGATTACAAACTTCAGTCCTTGCACTACCGCTGGCTAAGTCACTAGATGTGCTCCTTCAGGCCAAACAGACCGGGGTCTCTTTCAATATATTCTCTCAAATACCGATCACCAAAACATTTTGTCCCTACCTAACAGATTTCCAGTGCCCTTCAGACTCTGCTTTTTCTTCCTTTCTCTAAGAGAACATATCACTGATTTTTTTAATCTTTCAAAGGAGATAAATCTCATCTCTCAAGCCACATTTGGTTTTTTTTTTTTCCTCTGGGTAGTGAGTTTTCTCCTAGAGTACACAGACTTCCCTCTTGTACTCCCTTAACCTCCTAAGTGAAAACCTGGGAGTAGAGGGAGGAATGCTCCCTTGTACCGATTATTGGTTTAAAGTTCACTATGGTATGTGTATATGGATTTACTACTGGTTTATCCCTTGTCCAGCACTGGCATGAATTTGGTCAGTTATTTAGCTATTTAAAAGGCAAAAGATTTATACGATCTGAAGAGAAACCAGAGTATTGGCTATTTAATATCAAACTGAACATACATAATGAGATATAGGAGAAACACTGGAGATAGAATTAGACTGGCCAACGTTATAGGCTAATCTGTACAGCCTAAAACACAATCAGTTGGTCGATGGTCTTCTATTGTTAATAACTGATGTCTATGAAGAGTTGTACTACTCCAGGGTTAAAAGAACACAAAGATGGAAATACTTAGAATTTAGCTTCAATTCTATCACTAATTATTTGTTTTACTGTAGAGGAGTTTTTGTTTCTAAGTTTCTGTGGACCTTAATTCCTTTGTGCATATAATAAAGAGAGTATAAAGTATATTATCTCAAAAATAAACTACTTGTAAAATTCTGTTACTCTAAATTTTTTAAATTAGATTTATTAGTTAGTGCTTGTTAATTATAAGCTTCCAAACTTGTGAAAAGTATATCTACACACACATACATTTTATGTATCACAAGTGGCATGGACAGATTAGCAACAAGCCAGCTAACACAGTTAACATGATCAGATCTGAGGGCGGTACTGCATTCTGAACAAGTGTCATTAGAGAGTACGTGAGCAGTTCTTGCTTTCAAGAGACTCTACTATCATATCTGAATGTGACCCCTGAACGGTTTAAACAGTGGCTTTTGAAATGTGACCTCCCACCATTACATCCTGTTACATACAGCCTGTTTTTCCGTGTTGTCATTTAACCTGCTCCATTAGCCTTGTCTATTAGTCAAGAAAGGAAAGCCAAACCCAAAACATGACATCATGAATCAGAAGGCTTATGACCAACATGTATTAACACTTTTTCAAAAGGAAAGCATTCTCTGGAATTTTGAGAACCAAAAAAACTATACGCCATATAGCCAACACATAGTCCAGGGGTATTGGGATCCCTGGCCTAACACTGCCCAGCATTACTTTATATTTGTATTTCACTAATCCTCAGTTTTACAACAGGGAGCAAATATGCTAACACAATTAAGAAGTAACCACAGACATCTTCTGTAAAGATTTGTGGCTATAACTGCTTCTTATTCCCTAGTGCTTGCCTGAGTTTGAGTCCAGACCTATGTTTACACAGTAGACAGAATACTTACCATAGTAACTGGAAGAAATAAAAAAGGATTGAAAAAAAAAGAGAGAATAGAAGAATTTATTAGGAAGTCAGGATAGCTGTCTATAAGACTCTGTATCCACAACAAATGTTCATGGAAGTTTCTATTTACGATGACCCCTAAAACCAATTGCACAAAACATACAATTCTATGTATCTAGAATACATATATTATGTAAACCAAGCATACAAATAAAGAGTATGAGCTTTGATAATAATAAAGTGAGTCTTAAAAAACAGGAATATTATAATATCAATAAAGATAAAATTAAGTGAGGAGAATCTCAACTTGGGATATTTCTGTCCTCTGTGATCAACAGCATCATAGCCAGGGTACTCGCTGATAGAAAGGAAGATGTGGGGAACAATTCCAAAGGTTATTAAAAATGTGACAGACAGCCTGACATATTATTCAGACCTCTGTAAAAATAGACAAAATTAAAATCCAGCTCAGGCTAATAATGTCTTATTGTCTCTGCTCTGCTATATCTCATAACTGTGACCATGGCCCAGGAAGCAAGTGTGCACTACTATCTCTCAAAGCTGTGACAACATCCTGGAAAACAAGTACATAATAGGAAGAAAAAAATGAAATTCTATGGTGTAGTTATCCTCCCAAAAAAACAGCAAGGGAAATAGGAGGAACTCATCCCCCTTGTCCCAACTGACCTTTATAGGTAAATTGAGGGAAGACTATAAGAAGTAGGTATATATTTGATAAATACAATTAAATGCTAAAAACAATATCAAAACAACAAAATAACTGCGCCTTTACTTACAAGGAGTTCCTCTGCTGGCTTCTTCCATAGTTACCCTGACATAGGGCTTACTAAAGTCTACTTCAATTTCATCAGAAAAAGGAGCTGGCTGCCGTAAGCCCTTAAAAGAGGAAAGTGAAGGGAAAAAAAGTTAAATTCAATGGTACAAACTGAAATACTCAAAAAATGACAGCTTTAAAGAACAATCAGTTGTTCAACATACAGTGACTAAAATTCCTCCTAAAACTTCATAACATGAAGAAAAAAAAAGACATTCCAAAAATGACAGGTAAAAGTGGCAACCTTTTACCAAATGGGTAAATCATGGTCTCAAAGATAAATGTCTTATGGTGATTTCAGGGTAAAGACTGAGCAAGGTGTCTGGGAACAGTCCCAACTAACTGGGCGCAGAATGACGGCTCCTCTGAGGCATGGCACAACTAGCCAACCCTGTTCTATGTGTCTAAACTGCCAAGGTTTGTAAGTATATTTCAAATTGCTTCAACTAAGGGACTGCGAAGGCAAACAGCTCCTGTGTACTTTACTGAGTACAATTATCACTGTGTAAATCTTTGCACTGTAAATACATTCTAATGCTCATAATAGCCCTGTGAAGCAAGTAGTGCAATAAATAGTTTGGTACCCTCAACTTAAACATGAGGAAAACAAGGGTCAGAGAAGTTACATGAATTATATGCCATTACTTAGAGGCAGAGCTGAAATAAGAAGGCAGGTATGGGTTTTCCTTTATAAAGGAATGCCTTCCTCAGGAGTTTTTGTTAACTTTATTCCTATTTTATTCTATTTGATGCTATTGTGACTGCAACTGTTTTCTTAATTTTATTTTTGGATTGTTCCTTGCTAGTGTATGTGTCTGTGCGTATAATTTCAGTTCTTCTCGTATATTGATCTTATGTCCTATGACTTTGCTAAACTCAATGACTAATTCTAGCAGTTTCGTCGATCCCTTAGGATTTTCAACATATGAGATGATGTTGTCTATGAATGAAGACGGCTTTACTTACTCCTTTCCAATCTAGATGTCTTTAATTTCCTTTTATTACCCCTCCTTGCTCTAGTTGGAACTTCTAGTACAGTGTTGAATAGAAGTGGGAAGGACAAATATTCTTGCCTTCTTCCCAGTCTGAGGCAATCTTTCACCATTAAGGGTTATATTACCTGTAAGGTTTTTGTAGATAGCCTTTATCAGGTTGAAAAATCTCCCTTCTCTTTACAGTCTGTTGAGAGTCCTTATAATAAACAGGTGTTGGATTTTGGTTTTGTCTTTTATTAATTATGGTATATTAAATTATTTTAATATGTTAAACCAATCTTGAATACCTAAGTGAAACCCTCTTGGTCATATTATAAGAAATCATTGTATATGTCCCTAAATTCAATTTAATATAACACGAACTTTGTGTCTAAATTTGTGAGAGATTTTGAACTACAATTTTCTTCTGATGCATTTCCTGGCTTTGATAGTTGGCCTCATAAAATAGGTAAGTGTTCTCTTTTCCACCATTTCCTGAAAGTATTTGCATAGGATTGATATTTCTCCTTCCTTAAATGTTGAATAGCACTCACCAGCAAAGCCATCTGGACCTGGACTTGTCTTTGCAGGAAGACTTTTAAAAACTAATTCAAGTTTTGGTTTTTTTTTATTTGGGATAGATCTATTCACATTTTCTATTTTTTTTTAATTTATTGATTTTAAAGCGGGGGAGAGAAAGACAGACAGACATAAGTTGTTTCAATTACTTATGCAGTCATTGGTTGTTCTTGCACGTGCCCTGACTGGGGATCAAACCCACAACATTGGTGTATTGGGACGATGCTCTAACCAACTGAGCTACCTGGCCAGGGCACATTTTCTATTTCATTTTGGGTCAGTTTTGATAAAATTGTCTCTTTCTAGGAATCTATTTCATCTAAATTGTCAAAATTTTTTACACAAAGTTGGTCATAATATTCCCTTACCACCCCTTTGATTTCTGTTGGGCTGTAGTGATGTTCCCTTAGAATTTTAAATTCTAAACACATCATATCCTAATTGGGCTAAATCCAGAAACTGGGAAGACACTGTTTTGTCCTGTTTTCAGATAAGGATAGATTTTTTTAAATGTTTTAAAATTAAAGTATATTTCTTTTTTAAATCACTTATATAAGCTTAGTTTAAAACATTATAACTATAAAATAAGCAAAACACTCATTTTTAGATGTGTGTTATCCTTTTTAACACATTTTTTTAAAGAGGTAAGAATAAATCAAGGACCCAAATGTACAATTTTCTGAATTTATTAGTGATTTTCCTACAGACTAGAGGGAACAATTTATCCTCTAGAAGTTAGCATGCGAAGAGTCACTAAAAGTATATGCTATTCACAAAATAATACATATTCTATGATTTCATCTATATGATGGTCAAAAAAGACAAAGCTAATAAAAAATAGAAGCCAGAGGACAAAGAGAAAATTTGGGAAAAGAGGATATTAACTAGCACAGGGCTTGTGAAAGTCTTCTGGGAATACTGGTGATCACATATGTAAACATATGTAAACATTTACTGAGCTGTACTATTAAGGTTTGTACACTTTTCCATATGTAAGTTATACCTGAAGAAACAGATGACATTCAGCCACAAAAGGGAATGCAGTACTGATGCATGCTACAACATGGAACACATTATGCTAACTGAAAGAACCTGCCACAAAAGACCACTTACATGATTCCATTTATATCTAATGTCCAGAATAGGTAAATTTTTAGACAGAAAGTAGATTAGTATTTACATTGGGCTAGGAGGGCTGGGGAGAAATGAGGAGTGACTACTAATGGGTACAGGGTTTCTCTCGGGGGTGATGAAGATGTTTTAAAACGGGTGACATGATGGTTGCATAACTCTGTGACTATTCTAAAAACCACTTGATTGTATACTTTAAATGGGTATTGTATTATAACAGTATATGAATTATATCTCAATAAAGTTTTTTACATATGTAAAATACATTTTTATATATGTAAAATATAAAAATATATGAGGGGGGCCCCCCCAAAACAGAATTTATTTATTAAAATTGTGTATTTATTCCTACATGTTTAAACTTCAGTCACCTTCAAAGTACTTTCTCTCTATTTGGTGCAATACACCTATCAAGATGTCTTTTCTACCACTCAGAACAGGTTTTGAACTCACTGATTCTGATGCCTTTTAGTGCTTCTGCCATTTTTTGTTTCACCTCTTCCACATCAGCAAAACATTTCCCTTTGAGAACTCTTTTCACCCAGGAAAACAACAAAAAAGTCACTCGGGATGAGATCAGGTGAATAGGGAGGGTGGGGCATGGGGGTTACGCCGTTTGTGGTCAAAAACTGCTGAACACTCAGCACGGTGTGGGCAGGTGTGCTCCTAAGTCACCCATCATGAAACAAGCAAAGGCATTGAAAGAATCTTCAAAACAAATTCACCGAAGCCAAACACAGCCTCTCACAACAACACCAGCTGGCACACTGATACAGAGTGGTTCCTAGAACACACATCTAGTGGGGGAAGCCTGTCTTACAGTGGGCTCTCCCTCCAGAAGATAATTCTAGGTTTTAGGGTCCCCCTTATATGTGAAACAAATAGGAAAATATATAATTATTAACAATAATGTATTGGGAGCAGAAATGGCACCAGAAATTACACCTCAGTTCAGCAACCTTGGTACTTGAGTTCTTGCTAAGGAAGAATTCAGAGCCAAGACTCCAATTATAAGAAAAAGCTTATTTAGCAAGACACAGAGGTAGAAGAAGTGAGCTATGGAAGAAATGGGCCCAGGAAACAAGTTACAGAGGCAAAAGAAGGGTGCTTAGGAGAGGGAAAGAGAGGGAGGCAAGGAAAATCGGGGAAGTGGGTGGGTAAGCTCTATAGAGCAGCTGGGTCCTCCATCTTAAGGGCTTTTAGGTGAGGTCACAGAGGAGGATCTCAATAGAATATTCATCAGCTTTCCACTGTGTCCTTTCAGGTCATGGTCTCTACTGATTGGTCAGCACCAGGGCAAGGGGTCATCAGTCAATGTAGCTGGTCCTGGTGTCAGCCATTGTGTTGCTTGTCTGACTTTGCTGTTTTTCTGGGCCTGGAGCTGAAACACAACTGAGGCCTAGATGTATTTGATGGAGATCAGAATTTGACTGTCTTGGGGGATTAATGCTTTAGGGCTATTCCCTGGCCCCTCTGTTCATTTCCCCTCTAAGGGGGTCTAACCCACATGAGTAGCAACATGCTGGAGGAGGAAAGGTCAGGGAGGGTATGAACCATATGACCAGAGATACAAGAGGTCAGGACGTCTGAACCGCATATGCTGGGGGAGGAAAGGTTACCCTGGGTGGGGCAAGGTCCTTGTTTTTCTAGTTTTGCCTGTTGTTAGACACCTGGGGCTCTCTACTTTGGTGACCTTCTGTATGTGGCCCATCATCCTTGCTCTGCTCATGCTTGTCTAGCTGCCTACACATGTAAATAAAAGACCAGCCTTACTGTGTCTCTGCAAGTTATTACCAATAGTATGCTGAGTTTTGGTTGTTAAATGCTGAGGAATTTTGTAAGCCAGTTATTAAATCATTGGTAGTTAAAAATCAATTGCAGAAATCAGCAAATGCTACATATCAGGTTTTCCCCCCTCAGTAAGCCAGTTTACCAGGACACCACTGGTTATTTTGCCTACTTAGAAATAGATCAGTTCAGAGGTTATTACAGGGAGAAGGACATGGACTCAGGGATTTTTCCATTAATATTGCAGTGGGAGTAGAAAGGGTGACAGATAAAAGAGTTTGTAAAGGAAGAATAGGTGGGATATAGTAAAAAGAAAACATATTTTCACCTGAGAAAGAGTTTACAATAACAGATTTTGATCTGAAGAAAATAAGCTTGTGGTACCATTACCAGGAATAGAGAAATTTTAAAAGAAGGAGTTGAGATCAAAGAAAGTGAGAACTGAGAAAAGTCTTTGAATTTGGAGATTCAAATGACTATTAGAGACCTTTAGAATATATTACTGAAAGTCAGAACACCAGTGCCTTTAAGAAAATTGGAAGACGGTAAAATAAATTAGTAATAATCTCTCAATACAGATGTGTGACTATAAAAATGAAAAAAACATAAAGGTGTCTAGAGGGGACAGAAGGATTTTTAATTAAGGGGATATGTACATATCTAAGACAGAAGAAAAGGAGCCAATGAGATTGAAAATGCTGGAGAAGGAAAAAACAGAATTAAGGGAGAAAGAGGCTAGAAGAATAGCAGGAAATGGCCTCACAGGAGAGCAAGGGAAAGGTGTTAGCTCTAGAAATAAGCAGGATCACATTTTGCTAAAAGCAGAGGAAAGGAAAGGTGATAAAAAAAACAATGTTGAATGTAAAAGAAGAAAGATGTGCAAACCTATATCTGATGCCCTCAATTTTCTCAGTATAGTGGAAAAGTGAAGTTACCTATAAAGAACAAGTACTTTGGAATGAGAATGAAAGCTTGAGGAAAGAAGAAAATATTTGGAATAGTTGTGGGAAATGTATTAGAGCACTAACAAATAATTAATGAGACTATCAGGCACTACATTCAAATTCAGATCAAGCTAGAAACTATAGTAGCCAAGTTAATGAGTCCAGGAAGAGAAGTAGGCCCTGGTGAATGGAAGGGAGAAAAGAGGAAATGACAAGTTAAGGAGACAAAGGGATCTGGACATTTTTCCAAAGAAGATATACTAATGGCCAAAAAGCACATGAAAAAAATGTTCAACAATATTAGTCATTACGGAAATGCAAATCAAAACCACTAAGAGGTAGCTTATAACCATTAGGATGGTTATAAGCAAAAAAGACAGGCAATAACAATAATGGCTGGGAGAAACTGGAACCTTCATATACTGCTGCTGTGATGTAAACTGTTGCACAGCTTTGGAAAGCACTTTTCAAAACATTGAACATGGAATACCATACAACCCAGAAATTATACTCCTAGGTATATAACCAAAAAAATAAAAATATATGTTTTAAAAAGAACTTGTACATAAATATCATAACAGCATTATTGACAATCGCCAAAAATGAAAACATTCCAAATATCCATCAATTGATGAATGGATAAACAAAATGATACATCAATATAGAATATTACTCACCTATAAAAAGGAATGAAGTACTGATACATGCTACCACCTAGATAAAATAAAAGAAGCCAGACTAAAAACACCACATATTATGATTCCAGTTTTATGAAATGTCCAGAATTAGGGACAGAAAGTAGATTAATGATTGCCAGGAGGTAGAAAGCGAGGGTAATGAGGAGTGACTACTAATAGGTAGGGGGTTTCTTTTTGTGGGGATGAAAATGTACTGGAATTAGAAAGTTGCACAACATTGTGAATACACTAAAAACAACTGTATTATACACTTCAAAATGGTTAAAATGGTGAATTTTATCTCAATTTAAAAAGATACATTAAGTATCCTATCTTTCACAACTCTTATTTCTTCAATCTCCCTTGTAGTATACCATATACGTTCAAGACAGAAGGCAAATGCAGCTGTCTCTCCTGGCTAGGGTTTGTGCTGAATCAATTCCTCCTAAGTACAGAGAATGAAATGTAGGGTTCTTCAGCTACAGCAGATCAGCAAAATATTTCTCTCTCTAGGGTTGCCTCCAGTTAGAAAGTGTAGTATTTTTGGACTGCCAGCCAAGATGGAGGCATACATACACACATTTTGCTTCCTTGAAGAACCAAAAGAAAGACAACAACAAATTTAAAAACAAAAATAACCAGAACTACCAGAAAATTGAACTGTATTGAAGTCCGACAACCAAGGAGATAAAGAAGAAACACTCGTCCAGATTCAGACTGGTAGGAGGGATGGAGATGGACAGCTGGGGTGAAGAGGACAAGCGGCAGGGTGGCAGCTGGAGGACTGGGCAGTCCCACATTTGCGTGCAGATAAACCGGGAGGAACAACTAGAGAGCGAGACAGACCGAGCAACCCAGGGTTCCAGCACAGGGAAATAAATCCTCAAAACCTCTGACTGTAAGAAGAAACTCCCAGCCTTGCAGGAGAGTTCATTAGAGAGACCCACAGGGTCCTAGAACATACACAAACCCACTCACCCAGGAATCAGCACCAGAAGGGCCCAATTTGCTTGTGGAAAGTGGGGTAAGTGATTGAAAGCCAGCCGACAGCCGAGCAAGCTGCATTATTCCCTCTCTGACTCCCACCCCACACAGAGAACCACAATGAGGGCACATGGGTTGCTCCGCCATGGTGAATACTTAAGGCTCGCCCTCTTACATTGTAACAGGCGTGCTGAGAAAACAAAATATGGCCCAAATGAAAGAACAAAGTTCCAAAAATAAAACTAATCGATGAAGAGACAGTCAACCTATCAGACACAGAATTAGAAACGCTGGTAATCAGGATGCTCACAGAAATGTTTGAGTATGGTTGCAAAACAGAGGAAAAAGTGAAGGCTATGAAAAGTGAAATAAAGGAAAATGTACAGGGAACCAACACTAATGGGAAGGAAACCAGGAATGAAATCAACGGTTTGGACTAGAAGGAAGAAATAACATTCAACCAGAACAGAATGAAGAAACAAGAGTTCAAAAAAAGGAGAGGCTTAGGAACCTCTGGGACAACTTTAAATGTTCCAACATCCTAACATAGGAATGCCAAAAGGAGAAGAGGAAGAGCAAGAAATTTAAAGCTTATTTGAAAACATAATGAAGGAGAACTTCCCCCATCTGGCAAAGGACAAAGACTTCCAGGAAGTCCAGGAAGCTCAGAGAGTCCCAAACAAGTTGGACCCAAGGAGTCCAATGATGGACCAAGGCACATCATAATTACATTACCCAAATAATGTAACAAATACACCAAGGCACATCATAATTACATTACCCAAGATTAAAGATAAGGAGAGAATCTTAAAAGCAGCAAGTGAAAAAGGGACAGTTACCTACAAAGGAGTTTCCATAAGACTATGAGCTGATTTCTTAAAAGAAACCTGGGAGGCAAGAAGGGGCTGGAAAGAAGTATTCCAAGTCATGAAAGGTAAGGACCTACATCCAAGATTTCTCTATCCAGTAAAGCTATCATTTAGAATGGAAGGACAGATAAAGTGCTTCCCTGATAAGGTCAAGCTCAAGGAGTTCATTATCACCAAGTCCTTATTATATGAAATGTTAAAGGGACATATCTAAAAAAAAGAAGATGACGAAAAATATGAACAGTAAAATGACAACAAACTCACGACTATCAACAACTGAACCTAAACAAAAAAACAAAAACAAACTAAGCAAACAACTAGAACAGGAACAGAATCATAGAAATGGAGATCACATGCAGGGTTATCAGTGGGGATGGGTAGGGGGAAGAATGGGGGAAAAGGTACAGGGAATAAGAAGCATAAATGGTAGGTACAGGGGGAGGTTAAGAATAGTATGGGAAATGGAGAAGCCAAAGAACTGACATGTACGACCCATGGACATGAACTAAGATGGGAGAATGCTGGTGGGAGAGGGTGCAGGACAGAGGGGAAAAAAATGGGACAACCGTAATAGCATAATCAATAAAATATATTTTAAAAAAGAAAGTGCCATATTTTTATAAATACCCTGTTACTCTCATCTCAGTTAGAGAACAGTGTCTCTAAATGTTGAGGCTTATAAAAGCAGTACCAAGTATTTCTACCTGTGTTATAAAACATACGTCCTTCATTTTAACCTCAAAAGAATCCTACAGAATAATACTGTTTTCAAGTCTTTTGACTATCTGATAGTGAAGTATACAGGAAAGGGAATGGGTTTAAAAGTTAGATCTAAATCCCAGCTCTATCACTTAATAGCTGTGAAATCACAGCAAGCTTTTAAAACTTTCATTTCTTCTATAAAACAGAAGGTAATACTTCTGCCCCACAAGGTTATTATGAGAATTAAATAAAATAGCATATGCAAAGTAACTAGCATAATATTTCACATTTAGTAGGCACTCAACAAATTTAGTTCACCATCAACAATGTTAGCTCACTTTCTCTTCTATTCTATGAACATAGGTTTCATTATGACAACAAAATTAATTAAGTCATATTAATCTACGAATTTAGCTTCTAAATGTTATATAAAGTATCTAAACCTATGCAAATTATAACCAATACTGATCATCATTATACCCTAAATTTAAAATGATCTACTGAATACAATATTACTTCAATAAAAACTTTTTCCTGATTTTGTTCACATACATAACTCATTATTCCTCAAAATTCCAAAGAAAAAGAAGAAATTCTGGTGTTCATGCTAGTAGGGAAATGGAGATAACTCAAATCATTGAGACTAGAACTTAATATTGGCTTTCTAGTACTCTTTCTACGTCTAAGGCTTCTTTTTCTTTACATTTAAATTTTTATTTTTTAAATACAGTTGACATACAATATTATATTAGTCTTCAGGTGTATAATCCAGTGATTAGACATTTATATAACTTATGAAGTGATCACCTCAATAAAACTAGTACCCATCCGACACCATACAGTTATTACAATACCATTGACTATATTCCCTATGCTGTACTTTACATGCCCATGACTATTCTGTAACCACCAACTTGGGTTTCTTAATCCTTTCACCCTTTTATTTTTTTAATCTCCATCCAAGGATACTTTTTCATTGCTTTTAGAGACAGAGAGAGAATGGGGGAGAAACATCAATGTAAGAGAAAAAGAAACATCGATTGGTTGCCTCCTATACACACCTGGATCAGGAATCGCACACGCAACCTAGGTATATGCCCTGACCAGGAATTGAACCCACAAACTTTCAGTTATGGAATAATGCTCCAACCAACTGAGCCACATAGCCAAAGTACTTAGTGGTTTTTACCTATTTCCCACCCCTTCCCATCTGTCAGCCGTCAAAGTATTCTCTATCTACGAGTCTGTTTCTATTGTTTACTTGTCTATTTTGTTTTTTTAGATTCCACATGTAAGTGAAATCATATGGCGTTTGTCTTTTTCTGTCTTATTTTACTTAGCACAATACCCTCTAGGTCCATCCATGTTGTTTCAAGAGGCAAAGTTTCTTTTTTTTTTTTTTTATGGCTGAGTCCTATTCCATTGTGTGCTCATACATACACCACTTCTCTACCAATTCATCTGTTGATGGACACTTAGGTTGCTTCCATAAAGGCTATTGTAAATAATGCTACAATGAACATATGAATGTATATCTTTTCAATTTAGTGTTTTGGGTTTCTTTGAATAAATACCCAGAAGTGAAATTGCTGGGTCCTTCTGTGTTTCTTGTTATAGCCTTTGTTTTAAAGTCTATTTTGTCTGGTATGAGTATTGCTACCCAGTTTTTTTTTTCTTTCCATTTTCATGAAATATTGTTTTTCATCCCTTTACTTTCGGTCTGTGTCTCTTTCAATCTGAAGTGAGTCTCTTGTAGACAGCGTATGTAAGGGTATTGTTTCCTTATCCATTCACCAACCCTATCTCTTTTAATTGGTGAATTTAATCTATCTGCATTTAAAGTAATTGTTAGATCCAATATGCAGTGGAGGAGGTGGAAGTTACACTCACCTCCTCCTAAGTCCAAACTGTAATTAAAAATAAATTATAGAACAATGAACCTGAATTACCAACTGAAGACTAGCTGAACAGAAGTCTTATAACCAATGATTTACAAAAGAAGCCAAATCAAGACTAATAGGAAGGGCAGAGACATAAAAGGTCTGGCACTGCAACCACATATCTCAGCTGCGAAGGGTGAGATCCCTAAAAAGCATGGAATCTCAGCCCTACACACGGATCCCACCAGCCTGAAGCACCAGAGCCAAGAGGAGCCCACATAACATCTGGCTGTAAAAATCAGCAAGGATTCTGTATGCCAGGGAGAAACAGGAGTCTTCTAGAAACCCAGGTTCCCTGTTAAAGGGCCTGCATCAAAATCTTATTCCCGGCCACTCACCCTGGGCTCCTGCAGAGAGAAGGTGGATTGGAGAAGACTGCAGTCACATAAGAACTGACTGGGCTTCATGGCTCCGGGGAGAGCTGAAGGGACAGCCACCTGGGTGCCTGTACTGAGTTCCCCTCTCACTCCACCCACAGACACCATCTTTCCTGGGTCAAGCACTCCCCTCCATACTGAATCAGCCTGGAGGAACGCAATAGCCCCACCAGCCCAACTCCCTGTTGCCCTGCCCTGCTGAGCTCATAACCTGTAGAGGAGTCACCTGTAAGGACCCATGGTGTAAACTTTCTTGGAGGGCTCTTAATAGTAAATTCAGGGGGTTTCAGAGACCAAGTTGCGTGGCTCTAGGGCAGAGGCCATTTCCCTCCACCCCTAGCCAGACCAGTGCTGCTCCCCCCATGAAAGATCCACTAGCCCGCCCATCCCAACACCTGGTGGCCCCGCCCTGCTGAGCTCTCACCCTATGGAGGAGTCAGATGGCTGTGGCCAGTTTGGGCCTTTGGTGCAGGCTCTCTTCGGTGAAAGTCTCTTGTGGAGGGAGAGACAGCTCTGTGGCACTACAGTGCGGAGCACATTTCCCTCCCATGCCCAACCCCCAATACCATTCCTGTACAGAGCTCTCCCTTCACACAGCCAAATCTTGGTCTATTTGGGTCTGATGACTCCGAGACCCCACCCCACCTCAAAGGTCTGCAGGCACTCAGTGAGTGGCAGCTGGCCTTGGTGTACCCTGAGACTTTGGCTGAGTGGCCTCAGTCCCAGCACTAGTGCTGAGTTTGAATCAATATTAATCTGCCTCTACCTGGTGACTCACTGGGAACCTACCTCATACACCTTGTAAACTGCCAAAGACTATTTCAGCCACTTATCCTAACAGCAAGCCATCAAGTGGAGGCAGATCTCAGGGTACCTTGGGATTTTTGCTGATGTGCCCCCAGTCTCGGTGCTACTGAAAGCCGGCCTTGGTGCACAGCTTGGGCCCTCCCCCATACACCCAGGCCCAGCAGAGGCAGCCACAAACTGTGGATCGCTTTGTAGCTCCAAACAGGTATCCCAGGGCTGGCAACAGGCAGCACCTGATATTGACCTGCACCACAGCATCTCCCAAGAGGCCCTAGACAGGGGTGTCAAACTCATTTTCACCAGGGGCAACATCAGCCTCAAGGTTGCCTTCAGAAGGCTGAATGTAATTTTAGGACTGTATAAATGTAACTGCTCCTTAACTAGGGGCAAGGAAACAAGGTGCTGCCTCCAGGTAGAAACAAGGTGCTGGGCCGGATAAAACAAGGTGGAGGGCCGGATTTGGCCTGAGGGCCTTGTGTTTGCCACCTGTGCCCTAGAACCAACACACCTGGTGACAGTACTCAGGCCACATTAGAGCACATCCCAATTAACTCTGCAAGTGGCACACCCAAAAGAAGATATTAGCAGGCACCAGAACTTGCTAGGGGGGATTCCAATTCATGGGGTCAGCCCCTGCACAGAAGTTTGTACACTGTGGTCAGGATCAATCCTCATAGTCAGTGAGCCCAAGAGGCAACCCCACCCACGGACAGGCCAACAGCAACTACAACAGGAAGGTTCACATAACTTACATAATGGACATTCCTGGAACACCTAGCTCAGGCAATCAGGAAGACTGTGCCACTGAGCCCCACAGGACACTTACTACATAAGGCCACCCTACCAAAACTGGGAAGCCTAACAGATCTAAGTACCTAATACACAGAAACAATTACAGAGAAGCAGCCAAAATGGGGAGACAAAGAAACATGCCCCAAATGAAAGAACAAGAGAAATCCCCCCAAAAAGAACTAAATAAAATAGAGGCAAGCAATCTACCAGATACTGAGTTCAAAACAATAGTTATAAGGATACTCAAGGAACTCAGTGGAAGAATGGGGGAATTCAATGAGAATTTAAAGAGACAGTAAACATAGAAAGGACACAGAAACCATAAAAAAAGAACCAATCAGAAATGAAGAATACAATAACTAAAATGAAGAATACACTACAAGGAATCAACATCAGGTTAGATGAGCCAGAGAACTGAATCAGCAATCTGGAAGACAACATAGCAGAAAACACCCAATCAGAGCAGCAAAAAAAAAAAAAAAAAAAAAGAATCTTAAAAAAAAAACCAAAACAAAAAAATGAGGATAAATTAAGGGACCTTTGGGATAGTATCAAGTATAACAGCATCTACATCATAGGGATACGAGATGGAGGAGAGAGAGAGAGCAAGGGATTTAGAGCCTATCTGAAGAAAAAATTACTGAAAACTTCCTTAACCTGGTGAAGGAAAAAGACACACAAGTCCAGGAAGCAGAGAGCCCAGACAAGATGAACCCAAAGAGGCCTACACCAAGACATACCATAATTAAAAGGGCAAAGGTTAAAGACAAATAATCCTAAAAGCAGCAAGAGAAAGCTCCCTAGAAAGGAGCTCCCATAAGACGGTCAGCTAATTTCTCAACAGAAATTTTGCAGGCCAGAAGGGACTGGCACAAAATATTCAAAGTGATAAAAAGCAAGAACCTACAACCAAGATTACCCAGAAAAGCTGTCATTTAGAATTGAAGGATAGAAAAAACACTTCCCAGAGAAGAAAAAGCTAAAGGAATTCATCACCACCAAACCTGTATTACAAGAAATGTTAAAGAGTCTTCTTTGGGAAGAAGAAAAATATATATATGAATAATAAAATGGCAATAAATATATTATCTACCAATAATTACTGTATTTTTATTTCATAATTTTCTTTTTCTATTATAGTTTATATTCAATTTTATTATTTTATATTAGTTTGAGGTATACAACATAGTGGTTAGGTAATAATATACTTTATAAAGTGTTCCCCACAATATTTCCAATACCCACCTGGCAAAATACAAAGTTATTACAATATTATTGACTACATGCCCTATGCTGTTTTCTTTATGTTCAGGTTCTTCTTGATATCCTTGGTGCTGGGGGAGGCATTGCCCCAGAGGGCGACCAGCAAGTAGGAGGCAAAGTAGCACATCTCAGAGGTGGTGGAAAGGCCTCACAAATGCAACCTGAGAGGCAACAGGTGTGGAAAGCCCTTGTCTATTTCTTGAATTTCTACTTATCCTTCAAAGCTCAAGTCGGAAATAATCTCCTCAATGAAGCTTATCAAAAACCACTGTCCTCACCCCTCAGTCAAAATTCCTCTAACCTTCTACTTGGCCTTTTTCATACTGTATCTTAATTATGTCTCTATCCCCTATTTTTCTGTGAACTTCTTAAGGGCAAGGTCATCTTTTCATTTTTGTATCTCTAATTCTAGCAACTGGCACACAGAGGTTCTCAATATATGTTGATTGAAATGAGGTTATGAGATCTCCATAAGCAGAACTGTGGCCAATTTCCCCCAGAGTTTAGGTACTTTGTGACTTATTCATACATATGATAAAATATTAAGATAAGGCTAATGTTTTAGTCTTTGTAAATATTTTTGTGATCCTTTTGATTATACCTTTGTAAATACCTATATCAGAAAATTCTTTATACTTATAAACAAAGTAGCCATAAGAGTTATCCCTTAATTTTTCCTCAACTCTTTCTCTCTCTTCTATCCACTTCATCCTGACCCATCAATCCAACTGTCTAATACTTGGTGATCCTTCCCATTCCTTTCCCCACTTGCAAGTAAAGCATTTTTCTAAAGCTAATGAACTCTGAGCCTTGGAACTCTACATTATGCTCACATCTCTCAGAGGGAAGAGCTTGCTTGTCTTTATACTCCTAGTTACCTACTGCCACGCTGGCACATTATAAATGTGTGATAACATCTTGTCTGCTCAATCCAAATGTCAGCTAATGATTGGATAAATAAAAAGTAGTATGTAATATTTGATGGCATGCTATTAGCCAATAAATAGAAATCAAGTACTGATACATGCTACAACATTAGTGAATCTTGAAAACATGCCCAGTGAAAGAAGCTAGACACAAAAGACCACATATTGTATGATGCCACTTGTATGTAATACCCAGAACAGAAAAATCTATAGTGCCCAAAAATAGAATAGTGGTTTCCAGAGGCTGGGGAGGTTGGAAGGAAATGGGGAGTGATTGCTAATGAGTTGGGGCTTCTTTTTGTAGTGATACAAGTATTCTAAAATTAGTTGTAGTGATGGTTACACAACTCTGTGAATATACTAAAAACCATTGAATTGTACAGTTTATATTGGTGGATTATATGATCTCAATAAAGCTGTTATTTAAAAAAATATCTTGCTTACTTTTGCTACAGAATTGAAAGGGGTTCAGAGACAGAAAGTACAGGTATATATGATGGAGATGACAAACAAGTTTATTTAATATATACTCCTCATTAGGATCCGTCTAGCCAGTTGGGTGAGTGAATCTTCAACCATTAGCCCATTCTAAATAGCCAGCATGTGCCAGAGAAGAATGTGGAACAAAAGTCACTCAACTGATTTGTGACATGAATATATGATATAAAGTAATTTAAAGCACTGAGATTCCTCAGATTCTAAGGAGCAAAAATTTAAGTCTTCTCAGAGCCCATTCCACTAAGAGGGGCCTTCTTTGCTCTATTCCTGGCTATGGCGACTGGCTGACAGTACCACCTATTTGGTCATAATTTGTTCCTACTCCAAGTGAGATTGTTGAAGTGGTGTCTACCACCATCTCCTTAACCTAAACTGTCTAAGAAACATTCAGAAATCAACAATGTGCTGTTTTGTTGACTGCTGAATTATTTTCTGAGTTTACTGCTGTATGCAGAATAATGATATTTATTTACACCTAAATCTCCATAACATATGACTACGCTTTCCATGGCAAAAGGAGCTTTGAAGCTATGATTAAATTAAAGGACTTTGAGGCAGGGAGATTATCCTGGATTATCCAGGCATGTCCACTGTAATCACAAAGGTCTTGATAAGTGAGTAAGGAAGGCAGGAGAGTCAGGATAAGGAGATGTGATGACAGACGCTGTGGTCCAGGTGACAGGATTGCTGGCTGGCACCAGGAGCAGAGCAACGTGGCCAGCCTCCAGAAGCCAGAAAGGCAAGGAAACTGATTCTCCCCTAGAACTTCCAGCCCCGCCAACACTTTGACTTTAGCTCCAAGACCCATTTCAGTCTTCTGACCTCCAGAACTGAAAGATATATCTGTATTGTTTTACTCCACTGAATTTGTGATAACTCATTACAGCAGCAATAGGAAAGGAATACACTTGCCCCACAAATATAATGAATACCAGGCCTGGAACATATGCTTCCTATCTGTGAAGTCCAGTTGCTTTTATTGCTCAAGATAGAGTATTGGTTTGGAACAATTGTTAACTGTGTCCAAGTAGAAATGTTTTTCCATTTGGGTCATGAAGCTCCAGAACTAACCCATGGAAAGTGCAGTTTGATCACTGGCTAATCACCAACATAGGTAAAGAAAATACAGAAACATGCAATTTTGTCATTGGGATTTTGAAACACTGATTTCATAATATTGTATATCAATAACCACTTCAATTGTGTGTTCTTTGACATATTTTGGGGGGAGGAAGATTTAGTAAGGATATAAACCTGAGGCAGGATGAGCAATTTGAATGAGGTATTTCACTGAAGGCTTGGCAATAGTTAGAAATACAAAGATAATGTCCCAGAGATAAAGGATCATAAGCTAAGCAGTAATAGAAAGAAGTTCTCATCTAATATATAAGCAGTAATAGAGTGGGTAAGTGATATGGAAGAAAAGACAGTAAGACACAGAAAACTAAACACCATGAGATGATACCAAGATCAGATCACTGCCTAGAGCCCCAATTTCTCTATTTCATTAGTTTGAATTTGATCTTTAGCCTAATATACAACACAATCTCCAAATTTTCCTAACATTCTTTTTCCAATTTCAACGTAAAGCTGAGTTATAAACAAGAAAGCATAAGATTTACAACAACTGTGAAAATACTCACCATCCACACTTACTATTCACTCCCTCCATCATTTAAGAAGACATGTAATGCTGTATCAGTTTTTCTACCCTCCCTCTAGGTTATATGCACAACACAGAAATCTCTTCCTTACTTACAACTGCACAGCGTGGCATTTTAGAAGGAATCCCATCTTCCTCTGTTGCCCCATTGGGTCCAGGTACCTCTTTCCTCCTCTTCCTTGTGTTGACTTTGGCTGAACTCTGTGCATCCATCTTCTTTTAACCGGTCATACAAAGTGAAAAAGAATTTTTTCTCATTGAGGTTGAAAAAAGTCTGTCACCAGTATTTCAGAGATGTTAACACAGATATACTCAGCAAAAGATCAATTCCATAGCACACATTTCACAAAGAAGATCCAACTGCATCTGGAAAAAACAAAGCTTCACAAAACACAGGATCCAGTAGAAACTCTGAAATGCCTCTCTGTGGAACAATGGCCACAGTTAATCACCTGACTTGGAAATTATTCTTCCTGACCAATGAAGCCTTCATACTAACTACTAATTTCATATTCTGATTGAATTCAAAAGATTGGAATAACTTGGCTGAGAAAGTTAGTTATACAGACTTTAACACTACCCCTTATATCATTCCTGGGATATCTGGAGGTATGATCAGCGAAAGGAAATATAAAAGGTATGTCTTCTGTGCAGATGGGGAAAAGAGCCTTTTTTAAAGGAATGGTTATCACCATTCCTGGATTAACAAAACATGGATTTCTTAACTCTAAATGCTCTATAGATTTCAGAGACCACTCCACTAAGGATCAATAGAAATTGTAGTGTAAATGTACTGCATCTTTTAAATGCCCTTCCTTTTCTTTTTTCAATACACAGTTCCCCTTACTCTTTCAGAGTCTTAAGCCCCTTACATTTGTTCACAGCCCCCAATTATTAAAACCCTACCCAGGCTTCTCCCTCCCCCAGGAAAAATCTTATTTATCACTGTTTCATTTAGCAAAGGGCTTTTAGCAACCGGCTATCATATAAAAGGTCTGAATGTTTGATATTTCATGTTTAGATGTTGCCTTGTGCTACCTCTCCAATCCCCAGCAAGGATATCTGCATTTTTCTTGGGTAACAATTTACACAAACAACTTAATTTCTTGGTATTGATGAAATTTTAGGCATTAACCAGAAATTAGGGACAGAGGAATTTTATGATCAGCTGCCATCTCTGCCCAAGATATGGTACAGTGAAAGATGGAAGACAGACCCTCAGGGCAGAGGTGGGAAACATCAACTGCCAGACAGAATGAGGATGCTCCACTCTGCCTCACTGACTCTATCTAATAAGCCCTTCTCATCTAAACAAAAGCATTCAGCCTTACTTTCTTTCCTCCAGTTAAATTCCAAGTGGCAATGTGACAAGATCTATAAGAAACCTGACCCAATTCTTAGAGACTGAAGGTGACACCCTAATGCCCTAAGTATTAGGCTGACAAAGAAAAAACATGTGAGTCTAAAGTGAAAGATGAACACCACCCAGAAACTCCCTTGCATCACAAATGCAAATTAAAATGGAAGGATCCTATACTTTTACAAGTTTTTCCAGTGATGATGATCAGAGCTTTTCTCCTTCTTCTTCATTATTATTATTACTTCAAAATATTCAGGTCTGTATTTCTATTCTTATCTCACTGTCTGAGAGGCCTGAGAAGAATGCCTATATCAGTCCATTTAGGGAGCATCTCTCACTTGCATATGACAAGACTTCTCTAAGTATCCACTAAGTTCTTCTCAGGATAAGCAGACAAAATCCACTGGAGAAATGTAATCAGCAATCTGGTGACAGACAGCTCAAGATCAGTTAATAGTACTTACTGTGCCCTGGCTGATGTGGCTCAGTGGACTGAGTGCCAGCCTGCAAACCAAAGGGTCACAGGTTCAGTTCCCAGGCAGGGCACATGCCTGGGTTGTGGGCCAGGTCCCCACTTGGGGGTGTGCCAGGGGCAACCACACATTGATGTTTCTCCACTTCTCCCTTCCCCTCTCTCTAGAAATAAATAAATTAAATCTTAAAAAAAAAACTTAAAAAAAACAGTACTTACTGTATACAAGGTACTATAACAATTTTTAAAGTAAAAACTATTTTCTCAAGAAGTCTTCAATCAAGGTAACGAAACCACATGTTTATGTAAAAAAGATCTTTAGAATTCTAAAACCACTGGGAAAAAGTTTATAGAGGAACAGGATATTTACACAGTTTCAAAGTATCTCCCCATAGATTATTTGCTAATTACAAAGGGAAAGCATTACCTTTATAACAGTGAAAAAATCTCTTAGCAAAGTGATCAAAGTTAATTAACATCATCAATAATGCCTCCTTATGTGAAGCACTGAGGATACATTATCTGCCAAAAATGCATAACCTGTATGGATATATGAGGAATAAGCAGACAGACCTTAATTAAAGGACTGTCTACAAAACAAGCCTGCATTCTTCAGAAAACGACAATCATGAAAAACAACAAAAGCCTGAGGGGCTGTTGTATGTTAAGAAACCAAAGAAATGAAAACTAAATGTAATACAAAATTCTAGATTGGAGGAAAAATTGTTATAAAGAATAGTTATTAGGACAATCAATAAAATTTGAATATAGACTATATATCAGGTAATATTAGGCATCAACATTAACTTCCCAGATTTGATTTTATAGCACATTATGTAAAAAACTGGTTTTTAAAGATTTTTATTTATTTTTAGAGACAAAGGAAGAGAGGGAGAAAGACAGGGAGAGAAACATCGATGTGCGAGAGATACATTGATCAGTTTCCTTCTCATGCCCCCAACAGGAGACCCAGCCTGCGACCCAAGCATGTGCCCTGACCACAGGAATCAAACCAGCAGCCTTTTGGTTGGCAGGCTGGTGCTCAGTCCACTAAGCCATACCAGTCTTCTAAAAACCAGTCCTTGTTTTTAGAAGATAAATGCTGAAATATCTAGGGATAAAGTGTTATAATCTCTGCAATTTACCATCAGAAAAAAATAAAAAGGAAAATGTATATGTTATGTTACATATAAGAAATGTAAAGCAAATATGGTAAATGTTATCAATGTATGAATCTAGGTGGGGCATAAGAGTTCATTCTGATATCCTTTCAACTTTTCTATAGGCTTTACTTTTTTTTTAATAAAAAATTTAATTTTTAAAATGCTCTATAACAATTTCTGCACAGAGAGGCACTCTTTAGGGTCTCTAGAAACTGATTTCCTCTCCTTTTTTACTCTTTCATTCAGAATACATGATAACATATATTCCAAAAAGTACGTCTAGTAATCTAAATATCTTACAAGGAAGTAAGTTAACAACAACAGTCATAATAATGGCTATCTTTTTTTTGAATAGTTACTATGTTCCAGGTACTGTACTAGGCTATTAATACACATATATACAGGTATTATTAGCCCCAATTTACAAATGAGAAAACTAAGGATCAGGTAAGTTAAGCAACCTATCTAAGATCACACAGCCAGTAAGTAGAACAGCCAGCATTTAAATTCAGGATTGCCTAATTCCTAAGTCCTTACCAAAATATTTTGCTATCTTCCAGAAACCTAAGATTTTTAAAAAGAAGCTGTCTCATTACTGTTGTTTCTTTATATCAAGAACATTCTCTCTACAGCATGGGTTCCTTGTGTTTTGTTTTAATTTTATGTATTGATTTGAGAGAGAGGGAGAGAGAGAGAAAGAGAAACTATCAATTTATTATTCCACTTAAGCATTCATTGGTTGATTCTTGTATGTGCCCTGACTGGGGATCGAATCCGTAACCTTGGCAGGACCAACTGAGCTATCCAGCCAGGCCCCTCTGTGTTTTTTCACACTTAAGTCAGGCCAGCCTAACTGAGCAGTGGAATAAAAAAAGGTCACAGTTACTAAAAGGTAAACAAGGCCCCAGGACCAATCAAATAGAACTGACTGTGGCTACTGGTTCAGAGGCTGCCTGATTTGTCAGATATATAGATGTTTAGATCTTTCCTACTGGATAGGTTAGCTAGGGTTTCCTGGTAACCTTTCAACTTAAGCAATAAAGAATTTTTAAATATCTGCTCCTCCTTCCTTTGACATTACAAATAGGTAGTATTTTAAAGGTACTTGTACTTTTCATTCACGATACAAAAGTTTTAAGGGTTCATAATAAATCAAGGAGGTAAATGCCATTTCATATTTTCATCAGTTATTTTCCATAATTGCAAGTTTAAATTCCTTAATGTTTACACATCCGAAGTCATGTTTATAGGAATTTCCCAGAAGTCTTCGCTCTCTGTTTGTGTTGGGGGAAGGGGTAATGTGTGTTATATTTGTACAGCTTTACTGAAGTATAATTTGCAAATGACAAACTGTACATATGTAAAGTATATGATTTAATGAGTTTTAACATATCTACATACCCATTAAATCATCAAAATTAAGATAATGAACATATCTATCACTCTCAAGTTTCTTCATGCCACTTTGTAATTCATCTTTCCTTCCCCACTCAGGTTTTGCTTTGCCTTCTTGTTTGTTTTATGTTTTATATTGTGGTAAAATGTAAATACCAGTAATAGAAATTTGCTTTGTTTTGTAACTGCTTACTTCCTGACGTACTGAACCATCTTGTCATATGAGTCAACTTAACCAGCCAAACACATGGTGAATATCATTATAGTAGATAAGCGAAGGCACTCCTTCTCCCATTTAAAATACTGCCAGCATGGTTTTAAAGACATCTGAAAGCCAAATTAATATCTTGGGTTGCTAGATCTTGTGCCACTGGATCTATTCCACTATATTAAAAATAATAATACAAAAAATATAAAATATCACAATGAGGACTCGAGGCAAGAGAAAGGAGTTGTCTGACTAGTTATTTAAGGCTAAAGTAAAATTCACAAACAAAAAATAAAACACAAGGCAACCATAATATTAACACATTACAAAGGCCTTTAGTAAATAATAGTAATACTAATACATTTTACCTGTATTTCAGTTGAGTACATACATTCTTCAACAAAATCTCTCATCTGCCTTATATAAACACCTCTAATCAAGTGTTTATAGCAATATTAATCAATATTTTGTATCCATTCTCCATTCTAAGAAATGTAAAAATCTTTAACATCACCATCAGCATAGTATAGTGATTAAAAGTCAGATTAAAAGTACGAATCCTATCTCTACCACTTACTGGCCATGAAAACTTGGACAAATTCCTTCCAACCCTAGGTTGTATCATCTAACAAACGAGGTTTAAATGGGATAATCCATGGGCTATGTAAGTAAAGCCTTAGGTCAGTCCCTGGCACATAGTAAGTGCTTGTAAATATTAGCTATTATTATTTAGTAGTAGTATTACTGCCTTGTAGTATTCATGCATCCTTATATCCAAAAAGATTTTGCCAAGTTTTCCCCCATGATTATTATTATAAAAAGTAAACTCTTAATATAAAAGTATGGTAAATATGAAGTATGCTATATCACCTATTTTTTACTCCAATCCTATTCTAAAATGACTAGTGTAGCAAGAACTCTTCTAGAGTCTGATGTCAAGCTACAAAGAAGAAAGAAACATTATATTACTCCTCCTAACAGTGAGCACTTATATAATACCTATATAGGTAAACACCTTAAAAATATTAAAAGCCCAGGCTAGGTAGCTCAGTTGGTTACAGTATCACCCCAATACGCCAAGGTTATGGGTTTGATCCCTGGTTAGGGCACATATAAGTATCAACCAACGAATGCATAAATAAGTGAAACAACAAATGGATGTTTCTCTCTCACACTCTCTTTCTCTCTCTCTCCCTTCCTCTCTCTCTCTAAAAATCAATAAACTAAAAAATTCTTTAATGAAAATATTAAAACTCTTAATATTCACAACACTTTGATATAGGTATATTATTATCACTATTTTACAGATGAGGAAACTGAGGCGCAGAAGATGAGATCACACAGCTAGTAAGTAGTGAAGCTAGAAATCAAATTTTTTTAAAAAATCAAATTCAGTCAGCCTGTCTGCAGACTACATACCCTTACTACTATAGTATTATATATGATATAATACAGAAGGTACCTGGTAATTCTCTCTAAATATTTGAAAGCCTATCATGTTAGATAGGGGGACACTGCTCTGTGAAAGTCCAGACAATAGAACATGGATCAGTGGTTGAAAAATACAGACGCACAAATTTTAACTAAACACAAATTTTAACTAAACATAAGAAAAACTTTTTCAGGAATAAGCATTATCTGAAAAAGGACTGGGTGATCTCAGGAAACATTTCATTGTGGCACTCCAGGGCATTCAAGCAGAGATTATTATATAGAAATATATTTATTCATTTTGTTGGTCATAATCCTATTAAAGTCTAACTTTGTTGAACTTTTTGTTTATACACATTTGGTTTTTTTCAAATCTTGACCACTATCTGTCATATTAACTATTTATCACAGTTGTATATAATCTATAAACTTAAAAAGCATAGTTTTTATGTCTCCATCCAACTCACTAGTGAAAATACTGATCAGGACGGATATGTCACCATATGCCAACATGACATTCCACTAGAACCCTCTTTCCTCATTGAGATCCATCCCTAACACTCTTTAGGTTAGCACCATGTAAAACACAGTAAAGTGTGTCTTTAGAAAACAGAATAGAGAATATACTTAGAATTCTTAATGAGTTAGGGTATTCAATCCAATGTAAACCTGTTTTACTGTACTAACACAAGATCCACATTTATCTATTACAGTCCCAAAGAGTATTATGATAAGCAGTGATAATAATTATAGCTAATACTTACAGAGTACTTCCTATGTGCCAGAAAGTTATAAGCCTTTAGCATACATATATTAAATAACAATCCTCACAACAATTCAATGAAGTAGTTAATACTATTATCACTTTTTTTTTGCTAGTGAGGAAATTAAGGCACAGCTAGGTTAAATGACTTGCCTAAGGTCACACACCTAAGGCAGAGAAAAAACAAGATTTGAACCCAGACATTCTGGCTCTGGGGTCTGTGTATTTAATGACATTACACTGCCTAGTAATAAATGGTCATAAATGAATTTAATCAAAACCACTTCTTGAACTCTGGCCATGTGCTACACTGTGCCAAGCAGGAATTTAATTTCATCTTTCATAAAGACTAAAGCTCCCTTCCTACTGGGCACATTACTGGCAGACTACTAAGGAACTCCAGGGGCGTGTTTTGGTTTGGGCCAGAGTAGGAAAGAGCTCGGGGAAAAGAGGGGAGGGTAAGACAGTGATAGGTGATGTGACTTAGTCCAATCAGAGTGAGTATCTGGACTCACCAGATGGGAATGCTTGGACAAAGATTATCACATGGCTCTTTGTAGATCTGAACCTGAAGACATGGCTCTAAGAACAGTCCCGTGACAATCTAGTGGCCAACCTATGACCAGGAGGAGAGCCTTTTTCAAAATAGTCAACAGAGAGAAAGCAAAGCTGATGAGAGAAGGCAGACCCTGAACTAATCATGCCAACCAAATACAATCCCCTTTTTGCTTAATTCAGTTAAGTTGGGTTTCTTATCACTTGGAACACAAAAATCATAATTAATGTGCCTGATATGTAGCAATGATCCCTGGAACACAGGAAGCACTCAATAACTATTTGAATAAATATAGTAAGTATAGAAAACTGCTTTGAAATTTTGAAAAGCACTATGTACATTACTGTTTTGTTTTGATGGTAAGAGGTCAAGTACTTGTCAATTTATAAGTGTATCAAAGATGGTGCAACAACGTTCTCATCCTCTCAAAAGTATTTTTCCTTATCTGCTTACATACAGTTCTGTTTTCTAAAGATGACCTTTGTGTCTTACATTATACTTTACATTTTACTTTCAACTGAACATTACACATTAGACAAACTAAAGTCTTAAGAGCCTTTGATTTAGAACAAACACAACTGATACTTTTTGGTTTTTAACGTACAACACTTCTATATTTTATCTACTTTCTTAGGAAATGGAAAACACCCAGGTCACAGACATTCCAAAAGAATTTAGAAATTATAGAGATTAATCCTCACACCTTTCCTCTGGAACTACTACTAAAGTTTAAACTTTGATTTTATAGATCTCTCAAGGTTTTTCATTTTTCACGAGCTCTCTTAGGCTATCCCCATGTTCCCTCACATCTACTAACATGCCCCCAAAAGCAAATAGAATAATTTATTAATGCCCAAAAAATTCTCCCCAGTTTCCTTAAAGTTCCAGTACATGCCCTCTAGGGCACATCAACTTTGCTACTGAGAAAAGGTAGTGGAAGGATGAGGACACACTGAGGACAGTAAACACATGTTGGCTTTTAACTCATTACACTGAAACTGAGCATTCCTAAAACTACACCGCCTCTACAACCTCCACAATTGCCCGGTAACCACTGAATACCTCCAACAAGGATCATACTTTCCAAATTCTCTGTTTATGATAACGGCACCTTTGTAACCAACCAATGCCATTAAAGTAAAGGTACAGTGATGGCCCTGAAAATGGAGGTGGCTTTAAATATCTACCTCTAAGAGGGGGAAGAAAATAAATACACATACAGTCTGGCTTAATATCAGTTTGTCCAGCAGGCAATGAGGCTGGGAAAAGATGGCACCTCCTGAAAGCCAATACAGTACAAAAATCAAAATGAGGGTGGGGAACAGGGTATTGCCTAATACTTCACAAGTGAATCCTGGCTTCCAGCCATAGCACCAACATTAATTAAACTGAGATGAATCAGAATGAGAGTAGTTATAGAATATAAAGCCTTCCTCATGAGTCCATTAGGGTGGACCAAACTTCCTGTTTCCTTAGCGGTTTATCCTCTAAAAGTTTGTTAAAAGAAGCTATACTAAAAGAAAGACAAAGGGAGCTAGCAGCCAAAATATAGCATTTGTAAGGCCTGATCTTTCTAACACTACCTATTCAGTCCCTAGTAAGTTGCTTTATCTTAGTCACTCCGACTCTCCATTCAAGCACATATTCTAAACATGGACATAACTGCCCACACCACCACCACCAACTACCACCCTGCCTATTAAGTGCATTAGTGTCTGTAATTGCTTTCAAGATACAGAATGCAATATTGTGCCTATTTTCACTCACAAAATCTGGCTCCATTTCTGCTGACTCACCTCCCAGGACACACTGCTTGCTTTATTCTTCAGTGTTCCAATAGATGCCTGCTTGGATGCACCAACTTTGCTACTAAGAAAGTAGAGAATAAGTGGAAACGAGTGTGAGCAGGGAGGAGTTGTGGTGAGAAGATACTGAGGATAAATCCAGTCAAGTCTTTTCTCAGTACGAATGTCCTGAAGGAGACAAAATGTGGGCACTAGCGTGCATAAGCTTGTGTTTTGAAGATGAACGTCTTCCACAACTGCAGTTTTTGGGACTCTGCCCAATCCCCTTCATTCTATCTCCTTATTACTAGTAGCACTAGTAAGCACCCCAGGGTGATAAAGAAGGTAGACTCTGCTTCTAAACTATGTAACCACCTAAACAGTAGCACATTGTAGTTACATATACTCTTCAAATTTCAAAAATCTAATTCAAATTTGACTAAGTACTACAGAGAACTATCTATAAAAAGAGGAGACATAAATTTGTCCTTTGCATTCTATTCCTGCTTCTCCATCTCTGGGCCTATATTACCTTCCTAAGTAAAACCCTGTGCTCAGTAATTTTCTGGTAATACCAATGCTCAGTTCCAAAGCTGAGAAAGTATACTTCATATTTGGGATCTTTACCAACTTCTACCATTGTAAAGCTTAATAAGTGGTGCTCTAAGAGGCAAGTTCTGTGAACTTGTAGGTTAAAGTGCATCTAATACTCTTGACATTAATCATGTCACCTGATTGATAGATAGATGGATAGATAGATCTGCTCAGCCTTTCCACAGATGACGCTGCAGTCACATTACCCCTTGTGTAAATGCTGTTGACACTTGAGGGAGAATATGTCTAACCCATACAGGGGAGGAGGTCCTGGATTCAGGGACCATCATATATCCTAGATCAGGGGTCAGAGGGGTCAGCAAACTACCGCTCACAGGTCAAAAATATCCCATTGTCTGATTTTGTAATTAAAGTTTTATTAAAACACAGCCATGCTCATTCATTGATACACTGTCTATGGTTGCTTTTGTGTAATAACTGCAGAGTTAAGTGGTTGCCACAGAAACCTTATGACCTTCAAAGCCTAATAGTTACTACCTGGCCATTTACTGAATAAATTTGTCAACTCCTCTCCTAGATAAAGATAGGGCAGATTTATCAATAATTCGGTAGCAAATTCTACCTAGATTATGCAAACAGTTCTAAAAAGGAGAGCAGTACTAGGAATAGGATTATTTCAAGAAATTGTACCATATTTTTCTGATACAGGATTACTTTAGTTTATGTCACTAACCTGTATATGTCACCACACTATACAGAATAAGTTAAAAGAATGCCTGATTTGGGAAATTCTAAATGTAAAGGTAAATTTCACAGCATGACCTGCGCTGACAGATTACTTTTAAAGCAGAGCTCAATGTTACTCTTCAACATCTGAGGCCAGTAAATTGCCACATCTAAAAGCTTAGCTTTGAACTTGATCTCTTTTCTCATTTCTTCAGAACCACCCTTATTCAACAAACAATGAGTGGGCACTTTTTCTGTGCCAGACTCTCGGTTAGCTCTGAACTAAATAAAGCTTATACTTGGTCCTGGCCACACAATAGGATATTTCAGGAAAGAGATTATCCTAAAAATCACAAAGGACACTTGTAATAATTGCTACAGTTGAATGATTTTGCTTTGCCACTGTTCTATTGTACTAGAAGATTCAGTGAGTAAACCCTGTGTTTAGAGTGTGCTCTGTGTAGAGTGGGTTATGGAATTCATATCTCTAAAGCAAAGTCTGTGATAAATTCCGGAAGCCTGGGATTTGGACCCTCCAAAATTATATCTTTATTTTTACTTACCTCTGACAAACTCACCTTTCCTTCAACTATGAACATAAGCCACAACCGTAATAGTAGACTCAGTAGAATAATAGACTTTGTAACCAATAGAAATCATAGATATTTCCATATTATTACACTTGTTACAAATATCTTATTTAAACACATGATCGTTTAAAAATTATTATAGTGCCCTGGCTGGTGTGGCTCAGCTGGTTGGAGCACAGTCCCATGACTGAAAAGTCACGGGTTTGATTCTTGTTCAGGGCACATGCCCAGGTTGCAGGTTTGATCCCCCATTGGGGGCAACCAATCAATGTTTCTCTCTCACATTAATGTTTCTCTCTCTCTCTTCCTCTTCCTCCCTCTCTAAAAGCAATGAAAAAATGTCCTCAGGTGAAGATAAAAAATTTGTTTTAATAAAAATTATTTTAGTTATAAGTCCCACTGACAGTAAACATTATTTATTATATTAATAAAAAGCACATAAGTGCTATATCACACATTTAAAATATTTTGATAACTATATTTCAACATAATTTGTTTCCTTGATAATTCTATGTATTTTAATTTTTGCATATAAAATTATTATTTCAAAAAGGGAGTCCACAAGATTTCACCATACAGCCAAAGGAGTTCACACCACAGGAAATTAAGACTTTGCTCTAAGGCCAAAAGATAAACAAATATAATCACATCTAAGGTAATGCTCTGTAGATTAAAAAAAAACACTACCTATTTTCTTTTAAGTGCCATACACTCATTTTGTTCTCTAATATAGAGCAAAAAACAAATGTCACTATTTTTAGCAGATCTCACTTCAAAACTGGTTTGCAAATATATAGTTGTGAATGTGACATAACAGCCTACCAGACCCATGGGTTCCCCTGGCTCATTGGCAGCCATTCTAGGCCAAACACAGAAAGCTTCAAACTAATATAATTTTCATCTTTCAACTAGAGAGTTACTGAAAGAGAGAAAAAAGACAAAAAAAACCCCTGCTATGTATCTACACACTAATCTGGTTTGCAAACAGTAAAATATAGTCAATTCAATTATTATATTAATGAGATATTGTATATAAACTAATCTAACACAGTACCAAATATATATTAGACATTCAGTTTCTTTTTTTCTTCCGGAATAGTACTTTGGCCCATACTGCAAAATAGAGTATATAAAAATGTATATTCCCTAAATTTACTGACTGAATTGTAGAAGAAGGGAATGAAGATTTAAAATTTGCCACAAACATTTATAAAGCAATTAACAAAATAAATCAAACTTCAAACACATGTCCAGGTACCCACTGGACAGGAATATTGTGAAAAGAGAAGTTTAGAACTAGAAACAGAGAGGTTTAAGCTTAGGAAAGAGAAGGTGCTAGAAGTCATCCTTTGAGCAAATAAGCAGGAGAGCTGAGCCTAAAGCCCTGACTTCCTCACTCTTTCAGTCCTAAATCACATTGTTTATCCTAACACCACTGACTGATGTGGTGATAATGTAACAAATGTAAAAGCAGCCACAGTCTTGAGCAAAACAGAACTCTCCAATGATTAGTACTCTGACTTTAGGGTCTCTCTAACTGAAAAAATTCCCTCCAGAATAATGACTTCTGGAAAAATTTATTCTTGCCAATCTATTTTAGGGTAACAGATGTTGATGTGAGAGAGACCAAATTCTGTTTGATTCAGAAAGGGGATTATCTCTATTAGTAGAAAAGCCAGATGATCTGAGTTAAGATCAGAGTTGTGCATAACAATAAGAAATTATTATGCTTGCTTTTTCTATGATTTTCATAAACTAATTCTCCTCTGCGTTCATAACATGAAGACGTTACTCAACTACCCAGGGGAATCATGTCAGCCTAGAGGTTAGACATCTCCACAGGGGAATCATGAATGGGGTCATGTGGTTTACAAACTTGAATTTGTACACAGAATTTGGTGAGTATGCATATATTTCAGATTATTAAAGGGCTGTTTAACCAAAAGAATGACTACCTCTGCCACAGTTAGAATATCTAAAACAAAAGAAACAATCATTCTTCCCACAGTCACAGAGTGAGTCAATGTTGTCAGATAAAAGTAAACCAGGACTTCTAAATCCAAGGCTCTATCTGACTACATCATTAGCCTCAAGGGATCAAATATCCAAAAAGGACAGCTCAAATTAAAAACAAAAAACGAAAAACCCTCACCTGTTTATGGAGGGAGAAATCATAGGCGAAATAAATTAGAGGAGAAATAAAGTTAATTCTTTACCAATCTGGCCATTATACTGGTTTTCAAAGGGAATTTGCAAAGCAGGATAGGTCAAAAAGAATCATTTCATTCAGGAAACACAAAAGACCCTAGAGGCAGTGCTGCATTTCCCAAGTCTAAATGTCTTTTCTTCTCTGGCCATTTACCCTGAAGCATACATTCTGTTCTAGAAAGAAATTCTTCAGTAGTTCCTTTTAGTTATGTATAATGTAAGCCAAGTAAACTCTAGACGTTTTTTTTTTTTTTTTTTTTTTTTTTTTTTTTTTTTTTTTTTTTTAGCTAAACAAAGGCTATCGCTCACCATTCCCCACTCACTTCCATCTGAGACTCTGAACTCTCTTCCCCTATCACAAAGTGTATTTGTGTATAGGAGGTAGGGAGTGATTACTAAGTTATCAGATAAATACAGTGTCTGATAAGTTAAAATTACCTCAAGCTTCTTCTATTACATATTTTTTAAAAATTGGGTGGCACGATCAGTAGCACCTTCTACAAAGGGCTGCAAGAGAGGAGGGGGTAATGTAACTTTAGTTCGTTTCACCTGCATCACACAGAGCCGGCATGAAAGGGAATCAGCAGGAAATAAAACCAGCACCTAAAATATTATTTGAATCACCCACAGCAGAGCTTCATTCCCAGTTTGCCAGTCTTGGCCTCCAGTGCACAAATCACTGAACTAAAAGGCTAAATACATTAAAGCCTCCCCCATGTGGTATTCTAGTCACAACTGTTGACCTTCCCAGAGTCATCCTTTCTTTTCCATGATTATCATCATGTGTTTGCCACTGATTACTGCACAAAATTCTACTCTCAACTAATATCTTTTTATTAGCAATTCTCTGTACTTGCAGAATCACTAACTATCAAGGTTGAAAGGTACGTTGAAGGTTATACTTCCCTACACCCATTTCATTCTTGGCAGAATGTTATCTATCTATCTCTATCTGCTGTTCCCTTCCTAAACCTATTCCTATCTGGCCCAAAGTTTCCCCACCCTAAATGTCTATTCCTAGCAGTTTTTCCTATTATAAAACTCTATACCCTCACTGCCTCTATAAATATCACCGTCCCTATTTCAATATATAAGTTCTGGTTCTCCCAGCTGAGAACCTCAGTTTCAATCCTCTGTCATAAGTAGTCACCTCAACTATATTTGGGGAGGCTTCTCCAGTTAAGTCTCTCTTTTAAAGTCTGTGCCTCAAGAATACAGCCAATCTTCCCAATTGCCTCTTTGTACTTACAAATAGCCATAGAATCATGATATTTCAGACCTGAAAGAAACTCAGAAATAATCTGGTCCAGTGTTTTCAAATATTTTTACTACATTTCACATATTTTTGTATGAAATCCATTTTACATGACAATCTCATATACACTTACCTGAAACAAGTTTCATGAAACAATACTTACCCTTACTATGTGAACACCTAAAAATTTGTATTCTATTCTATTTTTTTTTAATTCAGGTGCTATCCACTGAATGGATTTCACAACACAGCAATAGGACAGAACCCATAATTTAAGAAACATTAGTCCAAACTTCCTATACACTAAAGAAGAAACTGTAATTCAGTGGTGAAGTAAGTTTCCCAGAAACAAGAAGTTTGTCCATAAACTTTTAAACTCAGGTGTCTAGGATAGGTCTCAGACCAGTGTTCTTTCCACTAAAGACCTTCTCTCCCCAGTCACAGCCACTCAGTCACACCCTGTGCCCAAACCCAACCCAACAGTACCATCTCCAGTCACTGGTCCCACACTCTTCTCCAAGTCAGCCCTCCCAAGTTAGTGCTCGTTGGTCAGAGTGTCTGACAGCCGCTGCTTCATTTTCCCTTAGGTCAAAGTATCCTCACAGTCACTACCCATTGATCAGTCTCCTCCGAATCATTGGCCCTTGGTCACAGTCCCCACGCAGTCACTGCCTCATACTTCTTCGGTCATAGTTCCCTCGCAACGTCTGCCTCGTGCTCTCCGAGGTCAGAATCCCTTGCATTCAGCGCTCCTGGGTCGCAGACACCCCCTCCACCCCCCACCCCCGTAAGCGGCTACATCTCGGTCACAGTCCACTCGCTGTCACTGCCCCTGGGTCACAGTAGCCTCACAGTCCCTGCCTCCCGCTCCCCTGCTGTCACTGACCCACTCTCCTTTCAGTCTCCTTGCGGTCTCCGCCCCGCAATTCCTCCTCTAAAACAGAGCCGCAAGAATATGCCCACACCGGGTCCCCACCTGCAGTTCACGTTCCCTCGACCCCTGTCCCGTCGGATTTCTCCTGGGCACAGCGTCACCGACGAGGGAAGTTTGGGAGGTTGTGAGGAGACGCCCGAAGAAGGCAGCTGAGGGAACGGCGGCCGGAAATCCCGCCTACCGCCCGCCCTCTTGTCAATCCAACCACGACTTTTCTCCGCAAACCCTGACCCGTGACACAGTAGTTCCGCCTCCACGGAAGCTCCGCAGACGTGGTGACTGAGCAGAAAGCACTGCACAGGAGATAAACTGGCTAAGGGTCAGTCCCTGTGCGGAACTTGAGTACGCGCTGGCCTCCGCGTGCGGATGACGTGCGGATGCGGCCTGTCACGCGTGCTACCCCGCGGTCAGTCTAGAAACAGCGTTAACCCCACGGCTCCGAGCCCCGTCCTCCTCAGGCGGACCTGTCCGGATCCTTCCCACTCTGTCCCCCGCGCAGCGTGGCAGACACTTGTACCAGGGCATTCACAATGCGAATGGCTGTGACGCCTTCCGCCAAAGACCCACCCGGTCTGCGACTGCTTCACCACAGCGCCAACTTTTCCCTACTGGGTGCTGTAAAGGGAATTTAGGTCTGCCTACCAAGTCCGGTAAAAGCCTGAGGCTGGCTCCAAACCCTCTTTCTTGAATTGTATTAACCTAAATATAATACAGTGAATCCTGTTATTTCTGACGGACGTTGCCGCACCAAGAAACGATCCCTGGGACTCAACAGTAGAGCGGGAGCAGTGTGGAAGAAAAGGGGGTTCTGTGGACAGGAACCTCACCGGGTGACCTGATCATAAATTCCTAACTGAGCAGGTTATGTGGGTTGCCAGCCCCAGGCACATCTTTTTACGTAAAAGGCTTATCTTGTGCGTGGCAAGTCCTGTCCATTGTTTCTGTGCATCTAGGTTAAACCACATCTGAAAAGCCTCCTTCCGGACCCCTCCTTCTAAATGATGGCCACCCTCAAGAGTTTAACTATTCTATAAGCCAGCCCCCAGCTTGCGTTCCCCACCTTTCATGTGATCTTCCTTAGGGTCCCTCCATAATTACAGATGCATAAAAGCAGCAGCAAACTGTTATTCTGAGGAGCATTCGAGATCTTGCTCCCAAACATATGCTGTCAATTCAGCTCAAATAAACTCATAAAAATTCTCTGCAGGTTGCACTTCTCTTGGGTCACCAAGCAGATTTGAGGGAGACCATTGACAGGAGACCACACTGCAGGGTTTCTGATGAAGATAAACTTTTTCTTTTGCTAGAATGAATCTTGGAGGAGTTCCTTTACATTCTGTAGATGTAAGACAAGCAGATCCCAATGTTATGGCAGAAGGATGTAAACAACTTTATAGTTTCTTATTAATTCATTTTTATTTTTATCTACATGCTTGTGATAGTGGTTAAGAGAAAGGGTGGGTACACTTATGTATCTGCTGAGGAGCATCCGGGGAGAAAAAAAGATTTAAATTGTGACCCTTTCCCTTTTGAGTTTCAAACAGTTATTTGAATAAGGCTCTTTTAAACAAAACTTTAACTCTGACAGCTGAAAGTCTCTCTCTCTCTCTGAAAAAGGTTTTATTTGGCCTTTGGGGCATGAAGTCCAACCCAGCAGTATACTATATTCCTATCATCCTATCATTCCGATCGTTTCTTATTCATCAGTTGGGGAGTGGGACTGGGAAGAACGATGTGAACTGTCTGAAAAACTTTATATTAGCTATAGGCAAAAAGGGTGGGAGAAGGTGAGGTGGGGCCAGCTCTGGGATAGGCGCACAGCCCACCAGGAAGAAGTGTCCGTTCCTCTGGATTGATGGGCAACAGTCCAGAAAGTTCATGCACACAAGAAGTGGAGGCTCCTGGGGTTGGAAGGCACCTGGCTATAGTCTCTTTTGAATAATCGCAAGAATAGCCACCTGGAAATTAATCTGAAGTTCCAACAGACTAATGAATATGTGCAGTCTTTGGTTAGCTGGTCCACAGCTATTAACAGACTAATTGTTCTGTCTCTCTCACTCTCTGGATGCTATAATTTAGATCATCTCAGAATTTTCTCCTTGTCAGCTCACAGACTAAGGTGCTCCCAATAACAGCTAGCTGGAGAAGACACTAGGGACTCTAAGGAGAAGATCACTACAAAGACAGTAGGAATTAGGATAGTAACCAACATAATTTCAGAGAGTCTTAAGGGAGGGCTAATTTCATATACAGCTTAGAAACTCTCAGACTTGTCAGAAACTCTGGCACTGGAGAAACCCTGGAGAAAACAGATTCATGTTTAAGTTAATAAGCTGTGTAAGGTGTAGGGTGGAAAGAGCTGAGTAAAAACAATGAGTGACAGGTAAAGGGAACAATTCAAAATGTAGGAAAAAACTTTATGCACAAATAAATTCATCTCAGTGTTATTTGTAATAGTGAAAAATTAGAAATATCAGTCCTCCGATAAGGACATGGCAAAAATAACCAATAGTATAACCTAATGGAATAAATGCAACTATTAAATTGTGCTTATGAAATCGTAATGCAAATAAAATGACATAAAACTGCACATGGCATTATTAGAAGTGAAAAATCAGGTTACAAAGTTGTATGTATGATTTTTTTAAACCTTGCAAATAAAAAAACACTGGTAGAAAATATACAGAAATATTTATAGTTGGTTATGTAGAACAGTTGAATTATGGATTTCCTCCACTTTCTTCTCTACTTTCCAAATGTAGTTAGGACATATTACAAAATCAAATCATTAACTATAAGCCCTAAAACTCAATAGACTCAGTTATAAGCCCAAACTGCCAACTTATCTTTATTTTGTCAAGATATTTAACAATATAAAAAAGTCCATATTTCTTCATGGTCCTATCTTTTCTCAGCATTCAAAGGTTCAATAGTAGAAACAGCCGAATGCTGCTACGACACAGAATAAACTGTCCTATAAAACAAACAAAACAAAAAACACACACAAATCCAGAATGTTAGGATGCGTAAAAAGTTAGATTTTCTAAATATAGAAATAAACTACAAACGAATGAACTTTATGTAATACATAATCATAAAATAAGCATTCCCATTTTTCCTGATTTATCAAAAAAATAATATGTGAAATGCTTGGAGTTTCTTGGAGTAAATGTATTACTTAACCCAAAGAACTATTTTATATAATAAAAATAATAAAACTAACATAATAAAATAACAGCACCTTTTCATAAATTCTGGGTAATGGTAAAAAGTATCTGGATGTTTGTTGTTAATTTATAAAGTTCATTTGTCCATCTTTTAGCTCAGAATCAAAATGCTTTCCGGACCCCAGTTAAACTATTTAAAATACTTAAAAAAATTTTTTTCATTGACCTTAGAGAGAAAGAGGAAGGGAGAGAAACATTAATTTGTTGTTCCACGTATTTACGCATTCACTGGTTGCTTCTTGTGTGTGCCTTGACCGGAGATTGAACACATAACCTTGGTGTATTGGTACGATGCTGTAACCAACTGAGATACCCTGCCAGGGCTTAAAACACTTTTTAGGTACTTCTTATAGGACCTCCACCTACCTCACTCACTCCTGACCTACTGACCTCACCTCCAGCCTGAGGGCAACAAGAGAAAATCTGAACTCAAGTACCTTATTAACCAAAAGCAAAATTCTTTAGTTAGCCCAGTTCCCTGGCTTCTTGGGTGGGGTAACTGTGAGTTGTGTTCTATAACAGTACTATCTGAGGTGAGGGACCTATTTTTGTTTTTGTTCTAATTTCCAATCCCTCATGCACTGATCCTTTTGTAAAATACAATAAAATGAATAAATAGGATAACAAAATAAAAAAACATAAAAATATAAGCTAAATGTTTTATTATTAGATTTAATGGACATAAAATTACTTTGTCAAATTCCTGTAAGAGTTTCTAAACCCTTACACTCAATTTATGTACTTACCTCATCAAGGACCTGTAATAAATGGTTCGAGGCACTAGTCTGTGGACCCCACTTTGATTGGCACTGTTCTACAGTGTCACCCAGAGTTCTCCAGCAGGATTGAGCCAGGTTATCCACAGCAATTATGAGCTCAAGAGCATTTGCCTTTCTCTCCCCTCTCTCACTTCCTCACCCTCTACTGGTGCTTCCTGGGATCTTCTCCCAAATAATAAATTACTTTAAGTTCTGAAAATAACACCTAAACACTCAACTCAACAAATTGGACTAAAGATACAGTACACTAACTCCGCAAGCTAAATCAGGCTCTCAAAAATGATTTTTAGACACCTCACCCACTAACCCTGGGTTCTGAAACTCAATCCTGGCAACTTTAAGTAATAATTGATAAGTAAAGTTTTATACTACATATCTGTTAATTTGAGTATTGTCTGGCCCCAACTGTTTATAAACCCTCTACAGGCACTAGCCATGCCTATCTTATTCCTCATTTCTAGGAATTCCTCATTCCTAGTACCTCCAGTACAGAGATTGGCACATAACAGGAGCTCAGAATTATGTTAAATTTGTATTGCAGAAGGAATCAGAAAAATACAAATTTTTAACTTCCAAAAAGCAGGAAAAACTATCATCTTAACTTGACCCTTTCCCCAGAGAGCTGATAAATGAAGATTTACATAATACTTCCCACCATTCAGCCCTTGATCCCTCAGGTAGTTGAGCGTAATATGAAACTTTGGTAGGTCCAAAGAATTATACAGCTTAAAGGTACTTTAAGATCTACTACACAGGCAGCTTTCAAATCTGGCAGTAAGCATAACCATGTGGGGAACATTTTAATAACGTCCTAAAATTCAGATTCACTGATCCAAACCCTAACTTATTTGATTAGAATCTACTTGAGTAGGGTCCCACCATCTGTATTTTAAACGAGTTCCTCAAATAATTCTTAGGCAGCCACAGTCTTTGGGAAAATATAGTACAGTTTCTTAATGTCGCTGATACAATCAGACAAAAGTCCAATCACTTACCTAAAGTCATTAATTACAAAGTTACAGAGCTGGAATGGAACCTCTCTTCTAATTCACTCAGTCCAGTTTCTGTTCTACACTACTATACTTAATTCTGACTCTACTAATTCATAACCTGGGAGATTTGGATAGAGGAATCAAGCATAAAACATTATTAAAATTTATAAAATTTATAAAACATTCATGTCTAACACTTAACCAATGTTTAATGAAATCTCTTTTTTAAGAATTCCTCTTTTTTTGCCCAGTTCTGAGAAATAGCTTTAAGATAAAGTAATTAGCCCTGCCCGGATGGCTTAGTTGGTTGTAGCATTGTCCCATACACCAAAAGGTTGTGGGTTCAATCCCTGGTCAGAGCACGTACCTAGGTTTCAGGTTCAATCCCCCAGGCAGGCAACTATCAATGTTTCTCTTTTACATTGACGTTTCTGATATTTACTTATTTATTTATTTACTTACTTACTTATGTATTTATCTTTCTCTCCTTCTCTCTCTCCTCTCTTTCTCTTACTCTCTACCTTCCTCTTTCTCTAAAATCAATTTTTAAAAAAACATATCCGAGGGTGAGGATTTTATAAAAAGATAAAGTAATTAATTTGGTTACTAGAAGAAAAATCACCTTTGCTCATGGAATCCCTGCCACCCAAATTTCTTTAACTTAGCAAAATGCTATGTGTCTATTAGCACTAAACAATATCCTATTTCCAAATTCAAACTTGTGAGAAGTTATATCATCTGTATACATCTGTGTCCTTGCCTATAAGCAGCACACTAGGTTTCTGCTTTAGTAACACAAAAAAGAACAGTAAAGTCATCTCATCTAGAAGGATTCTAAGATAAATCTCTAAGACTAAAAAGTCCTCACATCTCAATAAATATTAAGTCATTTCATTTGAAATGCTCCTGTACCCTTTGAGAGGAAGAAAGGATTCTCAAATAGACTTACGTTCATGAAAATGTCATGAGTGTAGTTGTCAGTGTCGGCATCCCAGAAACAGCGAGCAGCCATACTACAAAGTCAAGGAATGGAGAACTATCAGCAATATAACACAGATCTTGAACCACATCTATCTGCCAGCAGCAAAAGTTTCCCTTGATACATTCTTTTAGATCAGTGCTTGGAAACCTTTTCACAGGTTGACCCAGCATATCTTACAAAAAGAATACTGGGTAAACCAAAAGGGACTAGAGTCACAGATACGGCTGCCTGCAACTGGAGGTGACCAGCCCAGGTGTCTAGCAGCCTCAGACTCTGACTAGTTGCCTAATGACTAAAGGGGTCACTACCTTGAAGTCTTTGGTATTCTTTGTGAGAAGCTCTGTAAAATAGATTACTTCAGCTTAGATATTTGTGTGTGACTTTTAAAGGAAATAACACCTAAGATTTATGACTAAGATGGACTTAATACTGCACAATAATATGAGGCAAGGAGTCTGGAAAGGATCCAACAGACTGTTTACTCCCATCTAGAAAAGAAAGGGGGCAAACTGTGAACAAGAATTCAACCTTCTAACTAATTCTAAATCCAGTATTATCTCTACAGGATGTTATGCTACCTTTTTTTTTTAATATACACAATTTTATTACAAAATTTTTTTATAAAACAAAATGCAACATTCTAAAAAACCCAAAATTTACTATTGATACTAATTCCTATGAGTTTGTTGTGCTACCATACACAAGTCAAGAAATTAAAGAAACCATTAAATATTTAGAAACATTTAACATCCAAAGCCTTAAAATCTAACTGTATGTAGTAGCCCTTCAAAAAGCTACAACCTGCATTTTGAAAAAAGTATTTTCTCTACGTAGAATCTTACCAGCTATACAAAAATCTATAGTTTTTATACTGAAGCTAATATTGAGCTGCACTTGAATTCATATTCTTTTTCTTTTCTGCAAATCATTTTTTTAATATATTTATTGATTATGCTATTACAGTTGTCCCATTCCCCCCCCAACTCCACTCCATCCTGCCCACCCCCTCCCTCCCACATTCCCCCCCTATAGTTTATGTCCATGGGTCATGTATATAAGTTCTTTGGCTTCTACAGTTCCTACACTATTCTTACCCTCCCCCTGTCTATTTTCTACCTACCATTTATGCTACTTATTCTCTGTACCTTTCCCCCCTCTCCCCCTCCCACTCCCCTATTGACAACCCTCCATGTGATCTCCATTTCTGTGGTTCTGTTTCTGTTCTAGTCGTTTGCTTAGTTTTCTTTTGTTTTGGTTTTAGGTGTGGTCGTTAATAACTGTGTTTGCTGTTCATATTTTTTATCTTCTTTTTCTTAGGTAACTCCCTTTAACATTTCATGTAATAAGGGCTTGGTGATGATGAACTTCTTTAACTTGACCTTATCTGAGAAGCACTTGATCTTCCCTTCCATTCTAAGGGAAGTGCTCCTTCATTATTTGTTCAAATAAGTTTTCAATTTTTTGTTCTTCCTCTTCTCCTGGCACCCCTATAATTCGGATGCTGGAACGTTTCAAGATGTCCTGGAGGTTCCTAAGCCTCTCCTCATTTTTCCGAATTCTTCTTTCTTCATTCTTTTCTGGTTGGATGTTCCTTTCTTCCTTCTGGTCCACACCATTGATTTGAGTCCAAGTTTCCTTCGCATCACTATTGGTTCCCTGTACATTTTCCTTTGTTTCTCTTAGCATAGGCTTCATTTTTTCATCTACTTTTCGAACAGATTCAACCAATTCTGTGAGCATATTGATAACCAGTGCTTTGAACTGTGCATCCGATAGGTTAGCTATCTCTTCCTCGCTTAGTTGTATTTTTTCTGGAGCTTTGAAGTGTTCTGTCATTTGGGCCATTTTTTTTTCCTTTTTTTTTTTGTCTTGGCGCGTCTGTTACTTTAAGGGGCGGAGCCTTAGGTGTTCATCGGGATGGGGTAATGCTGGTTGCTGTGCTGTGACGCTGTACATGGGGGAGGGGCCCAGAGGGAGCAATGGCGCCCGCTTCACTCTCCTCCGGATTTCAATCTTTCACTTGCTACCCACAATCAAACTGGGCCCCTCTGGTGCTGGTTTCCGAGTGGGTGGGTCTCTCCAATGACCTCTCCCGTGAGGCTGGGAGTCTCTCCTGCTGCCGCCCCAACCCCCACGGGTGTTTTCAATCAAAGGTCTGAGGCTTTATTTCCCCGAGCTGTAGCCCTGGGTTGCGTGGTCTGCTTAGCTCCCCGCCATTCATCAGGTTTATCTATGTTCGAATGTGGGGCTGCGGCATGCTACCCGCACTCTGCCTGCCCCGCTCTCCGCCACTCTGAGTCAGGCCCTCTAGGTTTATCTGCAAGAATGTGTGGCCGCAGGGTCTGCTAGTGCTCGGACTGCCTGTGCCGTTGGTCCCACACTCTGCCAGTCTCGGTCCCGCCACAGCTACGCGAGTCCTCTCCACCCCGGTGTCCGTCTCTGCCCCTCCTACCCGTCTAGATGAATGTTCATTTTTTATTTCCTTGGTGTTGTACCCCCTTGCCGTTCGATTCTCTGTCAGTTCTGGTTGTGCGAGGAGGCGCAGTGTGTCTACCTACGCCGCCATCTTGGTTCTCCCGAATTCACATTCTTAGCAAAACAATTGCCTGAGCACACACATACTCCACACTCATCATTACAGGATAGCCTCTTATTCTCCATCTTCATCCTCTTCCTCCTCCTCATCTTCTGGTTCGTTCTTCTTCTTTGAGCCTGTTGGCCTGCCAGGTCCCTTCTTTCCCACTTCACTTTTGCCTTCGGCACGGTATGCAGCAATATCCTTTTCGTACTTCTCCTTTAGCTTAGCTGCTTTTTGTTCATATGGTTGCTTATCTTTGGCTGACTGTTCAGACCACATTTCACCCAATTTTTTTGCAGTATCCCCAATGGATAAACCAGGGTGTTCACTTTTGATCTTTGGGCAATGTTCAGAGCAAAACAGGAAGAAGGCAGATGGAGGTCTTTTAGGAGCATTGGGATCTTTCTTCTTTCCCTTCTTATCACCTTTGGAAGGAACGTAATTTTTCATCTCCCTGTCGTAGTGAACTTTGTCACTCTTTGCCATATCTTCGAACTTTGACTTCTCCTTTGCAGACATGGTCTTCTATCTCTCTGAACACTTCCTGGAGAATTCGGAAAAGTTCACAGACGAGTCCGGGTGTTTCTTCTTGTGCTCTTCCCAGCAGGTCTGCACGAAGAAGGCATATGAGGACATCTTGCCCCTCGGCTTGTTGGGGTCGCCTTTAGCCATGGTGATGGATGGCGTCTACCTGGTGGTAGGTTTTCCTCAGCGTCCCACCAAGCAGCAGGCTCCTGCCTAGGCGCTTCCCTCGCTGGGCTCCGGCATGAACTGGTTTATCGGATGTTATGCTACCTTTAAATTCTCAGTTTGGCCATTCTCCTCTCCAGTTTTGGGGTAAGAAAAAATGTCAGTCAAAATAAAAAAACAATTTAAAAATGCAAACAATTTAAATTTCCAGTAGTATTAGATTGGTAGACGAAATTAGGGTATTTCTTGGCAATGAAATTTTATGCAGCTATTAAAGATTATTTTTTACAAAATAACTTCAAGAACATGAAAAGATGTTCACAATATATTAAGTTTAAAAAGTAATTACAAATGTTTTACATTTTTTATTAAATGTATATGTATGATTCATCAATAACATTGAGTGCTTACTTTGTGCCAGCCTCTGGCATAAGTGCTTAACATGTATTAACTCACTTAATCCTATAAGATAGATACTATTATTATATCCATTTAATAAACATAGAAACTGAGGATCAGAGAAATTAAATAAACTTGTCCAAGGTCATTCAAATAGTAACTGACAAAGCTTCACTTTGAATCTAGGCAATTTAGCTTCAAGTCTGTAGCAAAGGATATACAACCACCATATTACATTGGTTCATTTTTGAAAGCTTTAAAAAAAGTTTTACATAGATGAGCTCCCCTTAACCTCATATTTTACACATTCTTAAATCAAAAAAATTCTACCTATTTCCAAGCTTCAAAAGTAACAAAATGATATAAAGCTCATCTGCTTAATTGATCAATGAACAAGTATTTATTTAGAGTTCTGGCCAAGATGGAGGCATAGGTGGAAACCCTTAGCTTCCACACACAACCAAAAGGAGGATAACAACCAATCTAAAATCAATAAACAACCAGAAGTGCCAGAAAAATCAAACTGCATGGAACTCCGACAACAAAGGAATTAAAGAAACAGGTCTGGTTGGTCTGAAATGCTCACAGACCAACCAGACCGGTAAGACGGGTGGATGGAGACAACCTGCAGCAAGGCGGTGGACTCGGCGGGCAGCATGGGCTGAAAGGACCTGAGGTGAAGTGGCAGACCACATGGGCGGGGCTGGCTGAACAGGAAACTGACACTCAGAGCTGACTGTGGACTACAGCGGGGTCAGCGGGATAGGAGAAACTCCCATTCTCACACGAGGAGGATTCGTTGGAAAGTGGGGCAAGAGCCGAGCAGGGGAGCTGCATTGTTCCCTCTCTGGCCCCTTCCCCACAGGCAGCTCCACCACCCAGCAAGGAGGGTTGCCCTGCCCTGGTAAATACCTAAGGCCCGGCCTCCTAACAACTTAACAGGTGTGCCAAGACAAAGAAATATGGCCCAAATTAAAGAACAGAGCAAAACTCCAGAAAGAGAGCTAATAGATGAGGAGATAGCCAACCTCTCTGATGGAGAGTTCAAAGCCCTGGTAATCAAAATGCTCACAGAACTGACTGAGCTTGGTCACAAAATGAAAGAACAAATGAAGGCTACCCAAAGTGGAACAAAGCAAAATATTCAGGGAACCAATAGTGACAGGGAGGAAACCAGGAGTCAAATCAACGATTTGGACCAGGAGGAAGAAATAAACAGTCAACCAGAACAGAATGAAGAAACAAGAATTCAAAAAAATGAAGAGAAGCTTAGGAACCTCTGGGACAACTTGAAACATTCCAATATCCGAATTATTGGAGTGCCAGAAGGAGAAGAACAACAGCAAGAAATTGAAAACTTACCTGAACAAATAATGAAGGAAAACTTCCCCAATCTGGCAAAGGAAATAGACTTCCAGGAAGTCCAGGAACCTCAGAGAGTCTCAAACAAGTTGGACCCAAGGAAGCCCACACCAAAGCACATCATAATTACATTACCCAAGATTAAAGACAAAGAATCTTAAAAGCAGTAAGAGGAGAGGAAGGAGTTACCTACAAAGGAGTGCCCATATCAGCCGGCTATCAGCTGATTTCTCAAAAGGAAACTTACAGGCAAGAAGGGGCTCGCAAGAAGTATTCGAAGTCATGAAAGGCAAGGACCTACATCCAAGATTACTCTATTCAGGAAAGCTATCATTGAGAATGGAAGGGCAGGTAAAGTGTTTCTCAGATAAGGTCAAGTTAAAGGAGTTCATCATCACCAAGCCCTTATTATATGAAATGTTAAAGGGACTTATCTGAGAAATTGAAGATCAAAAACTATGAACAGTAAAATGATAACAAACTCACATCAACAAATGAAACTAAAAAAAAAGAAAAACAACAAAAACAAAAACTAAGCAACAATTAGAACAGGAACAGAATCAGAGAAATGGACATCACATGGAGGGTTCAGTGGGGAGGGGGAGGGGAGGAATAGGGGGAAAGGTACAGGGAATAAGAAGCATAATTGGTAGGCATAAAATACACAGGGAGAGGTCAAAAATAGTATAGGAAACAGAGAATTCAAAGAACTTACTGTACAACCCAAGGACATGAACTAAGGAGGGGGGAATGCTGGAGGGTTGGGGGGTGCAGGGTGGAGAGGGGGTAAGAGGGGAAAAATTGGGAAAACTGTAATAGCATAATCAAGAAAATATACCTTTAAAAAAACAAGTATTTATTTAGAAACTACCATATGTCCAGAAAGAGCAAAATCTGGATCTATCCTCAACTCTCCATTTAATTAGGTGAAAAAAATTAACACACATCAAAAGAGTAAAATAATGTAGAGTTGTGCTAATTTATATCTTATTCGGTTTAAAAGGGACTATAACACCTATCTAGTCCAAGCCTCCAAGTCCAAGTTGCACAGTATTTGGAATTAAATCTGTAGTAGTGCTACAGAAACTTAGGAGACTCTAAAAGGAGAAAGCCGAAGAAGTCTTCATTAAGAAAGTGGTACTTAAGCTGAGCACAACCAAGTGAAGACATAAATATAAACATGAATTTAACAGCCTTGGCCAGGTGGCTCAGTTGATCAGAGCCTCGTCCCATGCACCTAAAGGTTGTGGGTTTGATCCCCAGTCAGGGCAAATATCTAGGCTGCAGTCTCAATCCCCAGTTGGGGTGTGTATGGAAGGCAACCAATAAATATTTCTCTTTCACTTCGATATCTCTCTCTCTCTTTCTCTCCCCCTTCCTCTCTCTCTAAAATCAATAAATATGTATATCTTTGGGTGAAGATTAAAAAATTTTTATTTAACAAATATTTTTTGAGTATCATATATGAGCAACATGCTAGGTGCAAGTGATAAAGATGAACAAAACACAATTGTTGCCTTCAAACTGTGAACTCTTTACACCATTTTCCAATAAAAGGAACCAGAGGTACTTGGGAAAATGGCCAATTCCAGGTCTATAAATGTAGAAGATAAATCTGAAATATCTGGATCATATCAAAAACCCAAACTATTAAATATGTATATTTATATATACTTATAAAGTTTTGTCAAAATGACTTAGAAGAATATGATGGAACAGTCTGTAGCAGGTCAATGCTCCCTCTCAGATCAATTAAAAAAAACTGTATAAAATGAATCAGAGCTGCTGAAGCAAACAGGACTAGGGGAGTCAACATCCAAAGAGGTGAACTGCTTGGAGGAAAACTGATATTCTGCACCCTAGTTGTCCCCTAGTCCTGGTCTCCCCTAGTAGGGCATTTGCCAACTCTGGGTACATGGCTAGAGGCTAAGAATATGGGTTTTATCCAGGTAGAGGACCAATTACTGAAGGAAAAATAAACCATCAGGACTGCTGGCAGTCTTGCAGGGCTAGGGGGATAAAACTGGAGACTTGAAGGACCAAGCTCCCTGTAAAAAAGAAGAGAGCAGAACTGAGCCTTAACATTACGTGGAAGGTTTCTCCTCAAAATGTGCTGAACTCTGAAATTGCCTATGCAGGAACCTAAAAAACTAAGTGCGGTGGGCAAAATAATAGCCTCCCACCAAGTATGTCTATGTCCTAAACCCCAGAACCTAGGAATATGTTATAATACATGGCAAAAAGGGTTTTACATATATGATTGAGTTAAGGATCTTGGGATGGGGAGAGTATCCTGGATTATCCAGGTGGGTTCAATGTAATCACAAGGTCCTTACAAAAGAAAGAGGGAGACAGGTGGGTCAGAGTCAGAAAGATATTTGAAGATAGTATGCTGCTGGTTTTGAAGATGGAGGAAAGGTTGATGAGCAGAGATGCAGACAGCATCTAAAAGCTGGAATAAGCAAGAGAATGGATTCTCCACTAGAGCCTCCAGAAGGAATATAGCCCTGCCGACACCTTGATTTTAGTTCAATTAAACCCATTTTGGATTTATGATCTCCAGAACTGCAAAATAATATATTGTGCTGTTTTAAGCTACCTGGTTTGTAATCAGTTACAGCAGTAATAAGAAACTTAATACACTAAGGAAAAAGACTCTGAAATGAAGAGTAGTTTTACGCTGAGGAAACAAGGACTAAAAGTCAGTACTTGCTGGAGTGGGGTTCAAATGAATACTTCAGATTCTTGGTTGAGAGATCTGGAGAGTCATCTTCAAGAAAGAAGGGTGAACTGAAGAGAAAGAGAGAGCTTTATCAAAACTGGAATCAAACCTAAACTCAGCTCAGTATCTCATTGGATTAAGGTAAGCAGCCCCTACTCTATCTCACAGGTGGCAAACACGAGGCCTGCAGGCCGAATCCGGCCCTCCGCCTTGCTTTATCCCGCCCGGCACCTTGTTTCTACCCAGTGGCAGTGCCGAGCTCTCCCTTAACTGTTAAGGAGTAGTTATGTTTATTCAGTCTTAAAGTTACGTTCGGCCCTTTGAAGGCAACCTCAAGGCTGATGTGGTACCCCATGAAAATGAGTTTGACATCCCTGCATATGAATAACAAAGGAAATGATCAACTCTCTGAAAGAAAATAATGTTATCTGGAGGTTCTACAGTTTTTTTTAACACAATATCCAGGATTCAAATGAGGCATACCAAGAGATAGAGCCCTATGAGAGGTTATCAAGAAAAAAATAATCAGTGGAAACAGACACACACACGATCCAGACACTAGAATAGGCAGAAAACGACTAACATAACTGCTATGACCAAAATGTAAAAAGGGAGGATAGAGAAGAGATTAAAAAACAATTTCACCAGAAAATTGGAATCTATAAAAAAGATTTTAAATGGAAATTCTAGACCTGAAAAATATTGCATTGGCCAAAAAGTCTGTTACATTTTTTCCATGGCTCTACTAGTGCTTAGTTGTCTTGAACTTCATTTGAAACAATTTTTTTAGATTGTATTGTGACAGCTGTCATATCAGTGTGCATTTAAAAATAACATCAAAATTGGTGAATTTTTGTGCAGCCATTTTAACATTGAAAATGGAAAAAAACCATGCAACATTTTCAGCATATTATGATTTATTATTTCAAAAAGGTAAAAACACAATTGCAACTCAAAAAAAAGGACTTGTGCAGTGCATGGAGAAGGTGCTGGGACTGATCAAATGTGTCAAAAGTGGTTTGCCAAGTTTCTTGGTGCTATTGACAATTTTACCAAACAATTCTTTGCTGTGGGGCTGGAAGATGTTTAACAGCACCCCTGGCCACTACCCACTAGAAGCCAGTAGCAGGAGATAGCTGACATGCTCAAAATATCCAAATCAATAGTTACTGGTCAAAATGAAAAATGTGTCTTTTATTTATAGGAAAAACTATATGAAATTTTTGGCCAACCTAATATAATAACTGAAATTAAGAATTCAGTAAGTGGTTTAACAGCAGATTAGACACAACAGAAAAGAGGATTAGTCAACTAAAGGGTCAATAGAAAAATGTCCAAACTGAAGCACAAAAAAAAAAAAAAAAAATTTAGTCAAGAGCATAAGAGACATGTGGAATGCAATAAAAAAGATATAAATACATGTAATTGGAGTCTAAAGAGGAGAGCAGAGAGCAAAGAGTGGAAGTAATATTTTAAAAAGATAATGGCCACATCTAGCACCCAGATCTTAGTTTCTAAAGCCATTCTCCAACAAAATGAACTAGGGCTTCTTGGACATATGGCTGATTCTAGGCTGGAGCAGGGAATAAGTAATATGGAGCATCTTATAGTGCAAACAAGTAAGGGAGTGCTAAAAAAACCTCACAATAGTAGAGTATGTCAAAGGGACATAGGAGTCAACTGAAAGAGTTCAAATGGTCAAAGCTGGAATGATTTGAGCAATAAAATAAAGTAGTAGATTATAATCCATTACTGAATAAATAAATTAATTAAAAATAGACACATCTATGCTGAACAATTCCAAATAATTTATGTAAATGCCCTGCCTTCAAGGAGATAGATCATAACTCCCTGCTCTCTAAGTGTGGACTTCACATAGTAATTTAATCCAGTAGGAAAAGGGAAGAAAGAGTAGCTTTTCAGGGGATAATCTAATGAACATTACATCAGGCAGGTGATTGCAGTTAACATCAGTGGTAATACGTCATGCTGATAATAAGCACCATGACACGTTGAAAATAGCACTTTACTTTATCTCTGTGATCTTCCTCCCAAGGAATAATTAGCCCAGGGTAATCATGAGCAGACAAATCCCAATTGAAGGAAATTCTACAAATACCTAACCAGCACTTCTTAAAACTGTCAAAGTCATCAAAATCAAGGAGAGTTTGAGTAACTGCCATAACCAGGAGGAGCCTAAAGAGACATGAAATGTGCTATCCCAGATAAGATATTAGAAAAGAAAAGGACATTAGGTAAAAACTAAGAAACATGAATAAAGCATGAACTTCAGTTAATAATAATGCATCAATATAGGTTCATCAGTTGTGACAAATGTACCATTCCAATAATGTAGGGTGTTAATGATAGAGGAAAATAGATGTGGGGTGTATTATATGAGAACTCTCTGTACTATCTCTGCAACTTTTCTACAAATAAAATGATTATAAAATAAGAAGTTTGTTTTTAAAAATAAATGTTCTATAAAAAGACTGTGTAGGTAAAGTGGCCCCAAAGGGGCTGAGAGACCAAAGAATGAGACAGACGGGTCCGGGTTTTTAGTTAATGTGTTTACTGGGGAACTTACTTACAGAAAATACTTGTCTTGGCCAGCTGCAAAACAATCAAATCTCCATCTTTCCCCTCCTAGACCACCGTATTTCCTTTTTATTTTTTAAAATTTTTATGTATTGATTTTTTTTTGAGAGAGAGAATCATTGATGCATTGTTCCACTTATTTATGCATTCATTGGATGCTTCTTGTATGTGCCCTGACTGGAGATAGAACCCACAGCCTTGGTGTATTGGGAGAACACTCTAACCAAATAAGCTACCTGACCAGGCCCTAGACCACCATATTTCATCCCCACTCAGAGATAGACCTACATGTTCCAAAAGGACTGCATTGGTAGTCAGGGAGAACAAAGAAGCCAAATACCAGCAGACCCTGGTGCCAGGGTGAGCCAAGAAATAGATAACTTCTAGAGCTCCTTGCCACAGAGTAAGAAGTAACAGAAGCTCTGTGAGTAGCCTGAAACCTCTGGATACATTCCAGAGTACACCCAAGGGAAGGGGGGGAGGGGGGTCAAAGGTCCAGACTCATTCACTCAGAAGTTAAACAGATGGATTAGCTTCAAGATGGGAGTCAGGTCTGTCCACACACTAAGAATTTCCCCAAACTATACAAAAAATATTCAAGAAGCTCTGAGAACCCTAAGCTGAATGAATTAAAAGAAAATCATATACATCACAGGAAAATGACAATGAGAAAAACATTTTGATGTGGCTAGGAAAAAAAAAAAGACATATCACCTCCAAAGGAAGAGTAGTAAGAGTTACGGCTGACTTCTCTAAGGAAACAATGGAAACCAAAAGACAACATAATCACACCCTTTTCTACGGCTGACTTCTCTAAGGAAACAATGGAAACCAAAAGACAACATAATCACACCCTTTTCTAAATATATTTATTGATTATGCTATTACAGTTGTCCCATTTCCCCCCCTTCACTCCACTCCATCCTGCCCACTCCCTCCCTCCCATATTCTCCCCCTATAGTTCATGTCCATGGGTCATACTTATAAGTTCTTTGGCTTCTACATTTCCTATACTATTCTTACCCTCCCCCTGTCTATTTTCTACCTACCATTTATGCTACTTAGTCTCTGTACCTTTCCCCACTCTCTCACCCTCCTACTCCCCTGTTGATAACCCTCCTTGTGATTTCCATTTCTGTGGTTCTGTTCCTGTTCTAGTTGTTTGCTTAGTTTGCTTTTGTTTTTGTTTTAGGTGTGGTTGTTAATAACTGTGAGTTTGCTGTCATTTTTACTGTTCATATTTTTTATCTTCTCTTTCTTAGATAAATCCCTTTAACATTTCATATAATAAAGGCTTGGTGATGATGAACTCCTTGAACTTGACCTTATCTGAGAAGCACTTGATCTTCCCTTCCATTCTAAATGATAGCTTTGCTGGATACAGTGATCTTGGATGTAGGTCCTTGCCTTTCATGACTTGGAATACTTCTTGCCAGCCCCTTCTTGCCTGTAAGGTCTCTTTGGAGAAATCAGCAGACAGTCTTATGGCAACTCCTTTGTAGGTAACTGTGTCCTTTTCTTTTGCTGCTTCTAAGATTCTCTCCTTCTGTTTCATCTTGGCTAATGGAATTATGATGTGCCTTGGTGGGTTCCTCCTTGGGTCCAGCTTCTTTGGGACCCTCTGAGCTTCCTGGACTTCCTGGAAGTCTATTTTGTTTGCCAGATTAGGGAAGTTCTCCTTCATTATTTGTTCAAATAAGTTTTCAATTTTTTGTTCTTCCTCTTCTCCTTCTGGCACCCCTATAATTCGGATGTTGGAACGTTTCAAGATGTCCTGGAGGTTCCTAACCCTCTCCTCATTTTTCTGAATTCTTGTTGCTTCATTCTTTTCTGGTTGGATGTTTCTTTCTTCCTTCTGGTCCACACCATTGATTTGAGTCCCAGTTTCCTTCGCATCACTATTGGTTCCCTGTACATTTTCCTTTGTTTCCCTTAGCATGGCCTTCATTTTTTCATCTAATTTGTGACCAAATTCAACCAATTCTGTGAGCATCCTGATTACCAGTGTTTTGAACTGTGCATCTGATAGGTTGGCTATCTCTTTGTCACTTAGTTGTATTTTTTCTGGAGCTTTGATCTGTTCTTTCATTTGGGCCAATTTTTTTTTGTCTTGGCGCACCTGTTATGTAAAGAGGTGGAGCCTTAGGTGTTCACTGGGGTGGGGTAATGCTGGTCGCTGCACTGTGACACTGTATGTGGGGGAGGGGCCAAGAGGGAGCAATGGCTCTTGCTCCACTCTCTGCCGGATTTCAATCACTCCCTCTGCTACCCACATTCATACTGGGCCCCTCTGGTGCTGCTTCCTAAGTGGGTGGGCTTGTGCATGCCCCTAGAGGCCCCAGTGGGTCTCTCCAACGAACTCTCCTGTGAGGCTGGAAGTTTCTCCTGCTGCTGCCTCAACCCCCACAGGTGTTTTCAATCAGAGGTTTGAAGCTTCCGCCCCCTCGCTGGAGCCCTGGGTTGTGTGGTCTGTTTTGCTCCCCCCCGCCATTCCTCCCGATTTATCTAAGTGCGAATGTGGCGTCACAGTGTCTGCCAGCCACCACCTTGTGGGGTCTGCTAGCTGAAGCCTGGCCTGCCCCATTCCACAATCCGCCACCGCGCTGGGTCCACCAGCTGCTGCCTTGCCACTAGTCCTCTCCACCCCAGCCTGGCCGCCCGTCTCCGCCCCTCCTACCGGTCTGGATGAATGTTTCTTCTTTATCTCCTTTGTTGTCAGACTTCCATACAGTTCGATTTTCTGTCAGTTCTGGTTGTTTTTTGTTTTTAAGTTGTTGTTGTCCTTCTTTTGGTTGTGCAAGGAGGCACAGTGTGTCTACGTATGACTCCATCTTGGCCAGAAGCCATAATCACATCTTTAAAGTGCTGAAACATACCTTTCCTTCTATCTCTTTCCCTTAAGGAATGTAAACGTAGTACTGTGCCATCTTCAGTCATGCAGGTGAGGACACACCAGAGCAACAGACAGGAGAGTCTCTGTCCTCGACACCTGTGAGGCACCACAACAGGCTTGGACTCCTCTGGTGTGGGATGTTTTGAGAAGAAAAATAAACCTTATGTTTTGTGCTTTTTTTTTTTTAAAGGAAAAGAAATAAAAAGGATCAAGAGTTAACGTGAAGAAACTAGCAATGGCAAAAGATAGGACAATCTGAACCTCAATAAGGATAATAACCACAATGGATTTAAACATATCAAATATATTTAACAACATGGGTCCATAGATAGAAAAAAAACCTCACTATACTAGGGAACCAATTCATTATTCTGAAAATTAGTACACTTATCCTTCCTTTCCTATACAAACTATACCTCATTGCAATGAAATAGTTTAAAGAAAAGCGATTCTTAATAGAATTCCAGCTAATAATCAAAGAATAGTAGAACTAGAAGATCACCATTTTGTAACCTCTGATGAATACTGGATCTAGGACAGGCCGCTAAAACCATTAATGATAAAGCTGCTGGCGAACTTCATAACAGATGGATTTATGTGACAACATCTGAACTCCCTGGTCAATCTTAACAATTAAAACAAGAACAACCAGACATTTTGTGCCTCCTAACGAGATGCAATAGGATGTATACTCTACACCTAGGTAACAACCTTCCCCAAAGCCCAAACCTATGACTAAAACTCTAACTACTTAGATAGAAGAAACAGGAACAACACCATGGGAATACAATCAGCAATGTCAGAATGTAGGACTCTCTACAGGACAAACAACCCAATTTCTTCAACAAATAAATGTCAAGGTAAAAAGAAAGAGACAGAAACAGCAAAAAGAGGGAAATAAATGATATATTAAAAGAATTTAAGAGATATATCAACCAAATATAATGTGTGGACTTTGGATCCTGATTTGAACAAACTGTAAATATATACTGTATTTTTCGGACTATAAGACACACTCCCCACCACCCCCAAATATGGGAGGAAAATGGGGGTGCATCTTGTAGTCCAAATGTACCCTTACATTTACATTGGTGAAATATTATGTTATTTATGTTATTAAATATTTTACCACATTTTTTGCTTCAAAATTTTTTTTCCTATTTTCCTCCTCTAAAACCTAGGTGTGTCTTATAGTCCGAAAAATACGGTACAGATGTACACATACACACACATAGAGGACACATATATATAAAACAATTGGGGATATTTGAATGTGAACTGATATTTTATAATATTAAGGACTAACAATATTTTGATGTGATGCTATTTTATTATGTTAAAGGCTCTTTATATTTTAGAGATATATACTGTTGTATTTACAGATGAAATGGTATAATGACTGGAATTTGCTTCAGAATAATCTGATGGGGGCAGGGAGAGTAGGTGGGTGTATAAATGAAACAACATAGATATGTATTGATAACCTTTGAAGCTAAGCAATAGATCCACAGGAATTCCTTAGTCCCTAAACATTCACATATGTTTGAAGGTTTAGACAATCAAAATTTTAAAAGGGGGTGGGGTAGGCCTTGTGTTCCAAGTTTTAGAGTTGGGCCTGATCCCATTTAACCAAGCCAATTTAAAGGAGTTTATACTTGACAGGGTTTGAAATAAACTCTATATAGAGTTTGTGGAAAGAAAGTAAGGTGTACTCCTGGGAGACTGGTCTAGTATGCAAAATGAATTGTAGAGGAGAGAGACCAGAGTCAAGAAGTGCTGATAAGGGGCTGCTACATAATCCTGGAATCCAGATTACAGTGCACACAATGGGAGAGAGTAATGGCTAAATAAGGTAAAAGAAGAACCTTGGTGAGACTGTGAGAGACAAAGAAATTAAACTGACAAGCTGATTTAAGGAGAGGAAGGGAAAAGATATTTGGAACTCTTAACATTTTTGAGTCGGATGTGACAGAACAGTAAAGTATTTCTTAGTCTCTCTGTGGTGAGAAAATCTTCTGAAGCCTTTAAGAAGATGGTAGATGACACCACGGTGAAGAGTACTGTGCTGGGAGTCAGAAAGGTGGATTCTGTCTGTGACCCTGCCACCAGCCATATCTATAATTTCGAGCAAATCATGCTGAATCTCCCAAGTGTCATCATAAAATAGGGGGACTAGACACTACAAACTCTTGGGTTGGCCAAAAAGTTCATTTGATTTATTCTGTAAGATGGCTCCAGTAGTGCTTAGTTGTCTTTAACTTCATTTGAAACAATTTTGTTAGACTGTATTGTGACAGCTGTCATATCAGCATGGATTTTATAAAAAACTTATCAAAACAGGTGAGTTGTGCAGCCATATTAATATTAAATATGGAAGACAATATGCAACATTTTCAGCATATTATGTTTTATTATTTCAAGAAAGGTAAAAATGCAACTGAAACACAAAAAAAGATTTGTGAAGGTGCTATGATTAATCGAACTTGTCAAAAGTGGTTTGCGAAGTTTCATGCTGCAGATTTTTTGCTGGATGGTGCTCCATGGTCGGGTAGACCAGTTGAAGTCAATAGTGATCAAACTGAGACATTAATTGAGAACAGTCAACATTATACAATGCAGGAGAGAGCCGACATACTCAAAAATCCAAATCACTAAAGTTATTGGTGAAATGAAAAATGTGTCTTTTATTTTACAGAAAAAACTAAATGAACTTTTTGGTCAGCTCAGTATCTGTAGTCCCTTTCAAACCTAACTTTCTACACAGTGGGAATTCTCAGTGATAATATCTACAAGGTATTTTAAAAATTCATTCAACAAATATTTTAGTACTTTCTTACAAAATACTACCATGCAAGACACACTTTACAAATGGTAACAGCAGATTAATACTATGGCATAGGAAAAGACAAGAAGTACATATTTTGAACCTCACCAATACAGAAATCACAATCTGAGGTCATGAGAATGAATGAGCTCATTGAGAGAGCATATAGAAGAGCTGAAGAATAAGAATTGAGCCTTGAATAAAGCTGACAGCTGGAGATGTAGAGCATAAAGAGGAACCAGTGAAGGGAAGAGAATAATCAGTTACAAAAACAGGAAAGAAACAAGTTAGGTAAGTCTTGACATCAGGGCCAATAAAACCAAAGTGAATTTTAAGAAACAGAAGACCAGGCCAATACAAGAGCTAAGAAAGAGCTTTAGATTTGCTAATAAGGAGGTCTCAGACAATTTTAAAGGAATTAATTTTGGATAATGGTAGGACCAAAAACAAAGCAACAAGGAATATGGAAGGAAATGTATATACATAATCCCATACTTTCTTTGGGAACATATACAAGGTCTGTCCAGAAAAACTCCAGCTATTATTAATGTAACAAGAATGGTTTGCATGACATCGATGTAATCTGGCAGCCAAGGAGAACGCATTGGAATGTACGTGCGTGAACAATGACAACTTCACTGTACTAGTCAGTGGGGGTGGTAGATACCGTAAAGTGAGCATGTGTACTGTGTGGCTGTCATGTTCAAAATGACTGAGCAAATAGAGCAACGAATCTGCATCAAATTTCACATTAAGCTTAAACATTCCTCCACAGAAACTATTCAGATGATTCACAAGGCCACAGCTATGGGCAACTGGTGATTGGCAGCTTCATCACAACAACAGACCCACTCATTCATCACGTCTCATGCAGAGTTTTTTGGCAAAACATCAAATCACCCGGGTGACTTAGCCCCCCTACAGCCCAGATCTGGTGCACTACAACTTTTTGGCTTTTCCCAAAACTAAAATCACCTTTAAAAGGGAAGAGATTTCAGACCATCGATGAGATTCAGGAAAATATGACGGGGCAGCTGATGGCAATTGGGAGAACTGTGTGAGGTCCCAAGGTACCTACTTTGAAGAGGACTGAGGCGTCATTGTCCTACGTACAATGTCTCTTGTATCTTCTTCAATAAATGTCTCTGATTTTCATAGTACATGGCTGGGTACCTTCTGGACAGACAGTGTATACATAAACCCTAAAAGACTTAGTAGCCTGCAGACACTGTGCAAGTGAATTACCCCATGGAGCTCACTCAGACTGTGAACCTCACTGTTCAGTACCAGGACCTCTTGAGTTCACAGTTGCATTATGTTATACTGTCCTTTCCTCTCAATCTTGAAAAGACACAATCTTACTGAATCATCAAGAGGATAATAAAAACAAGAATGAAAAACTAACTACTCACAATACTCCTTCACCTCTTTGTTCTCCAATCACTACTTGCACCACCATTTTGTATCGGTCAAATCCCATTTCTAGAAAGAAAAAATTAGAAAGTTATCTATAAGCAAATATGTGGTAAAATTACTTAATGAAGGTGACTGAAAAAGAACATAAGCGTTCAGTCTATAAGCACTTACTGAGCATGACGATAAGCCTGAGAGTCAGAACTGAGGACAAATTCTAACTGTAAGCTTGCCAGTCAGTGTGCAACCTTAGACAAGCAAAATCCTGAAAATTCTCACTAACAACAAATCTGGAGAGAAGAAAATGAATGAGCATGCCCTATTCAACCTGTCAACCACAATAGAAAATATCAAATGGAAAATTCCATAAATAATACATAAGTTTTAAATTGTGAAACCATCTGAAAAGTGTGATGAAATCTCACACTGACCCACTCCATCCCGCCCAGGCCTTGAATCATTCCTTTGTCCAGGGTGTCCATACTGTAATCAGTGCCCGCCCATTAGTCACTTAGTAGCCGTCTCCGTCATCAGATCCACTGTAGAGCTCCTGCAGTGCTTGTGTGCACGTCACCCTTACTTCACCCAAATAATGGCCCAAAGCACAAAAGTAGTGACACTGGCAGTTTGGATATGCCAAAGAGAGGCTGTAAAGCACTTCCCTTAAGTGAAAGGTGAGTACAGCACAATATGACCTTTTGATAGAAAGATACCACGACATTCACATAACTTTCACTATAATATACTGTTATAAATGCTCTATTTTATTATTATTTATTTTTGTTAATCATACTATGCCTAATTTATAAATTAAACTTTATCCTAAGTATGTACGTATAGGAAAAAACATAGTATGGATAGATTTTAGTACTACCCATGGTTTCCGGAGTCCACAGGGGGTCGTAGAATATACCCCCACAGATAAGGGAAAGTCTCCTTATCTGTGGGGAAATATATCTGTGGACTGCATTGTCCAGGTTTATTACAATGAAAATGTATTGTTATTACAGAGACATTTCTTCTCTCCAAAAAATAATTTTTTTAAAGGACAGATAGAAAGACAGGACTTTTCTGATGGTATAACGTTTTTAATAAAAGAGAGACGGAGAAACAGATAAAGAATGGGAAGGAAAAGCACAAGATTTGCTCTGCACATGTCGAGTGTGGTACAAATGGAGGGCTGAGTAGGACAAGTAAGGATTCAGCTGGAAAGACTGACTGAGGTCAGATTGAAAGGGTGCTGATGACAAGCTGAAGAACTGATACCTTGATACGAAAACAACCAAGGACTTTTTGGGGGAAGGAGCTCCAGTACTTCCTGGATTTTCTGCATACCTGTGTTTCCTGAATAGTGTGGTTTCATACAATGTCTTATTTCAAATCTTTACTCTTTCCCACCATCTGCAAAAACCTATATGAGAAGTTACCAAATAATTGAGAAGACTAGACATTAAAGAAAAATGTGTCTTTAAAAGAATGCACATTTGGGGAGAACCAAGATGGCAGCGTAGGTAGACACACTGCACCTCCTCGCACAACCAGAACTGACAGAGAATCGAAAGGCAAGGGGGTACGACACCAAGGAAATAAAAAATAAACATTCATCTAGACCAGTAGGAGGGGCAGAGACAGGCACCGGGGTGGAGAGGACTCGCGTAGCTGTGGCGGGACCGAGACTGGCAGATTGTGGGACAAACCGCAGGTAGTCCGAGCACTAGCAGACCCTGCGGCCACACATTCCTACAGATAAACCCAGAGGGCCGGACTCAGAGTGGCAGACAACGGGGCAGGCAGAGCAGTGGGTAGCACCACGCGGCCCCACATTCCCCCATAGATAAACCGGACGAACGGCGGGGAGCGAAGCAGACCACGCAACCCAGGGCTCCAGCTCAGGGAAATAAAGCCTCAAACCTCTGATTGAAAACGCCCGTGGGGGTTGGGGCAGCAGCAGGAGAGACTCCCAGCCTCACAGGAGAGGTCATTGGAGAGACCCACGGGGCTTAGAGTGTGCACAGGCCCACCCACTCCGGAACCAGCACCAGAGGGGCCCAGTTTGATTGTGGGTAGCGGAGTGAGAGATTGAAATCCGGAGGAGACTGAAGCGGGCGCCATTGCTCCCTCTGGGCCCCTCCCTCATGTACAGCGTCACAGTGCAGCGACCAGCTTTACCCCGCCCCAGTGAACACCTAAGGCTCTGCCCCCTAAAGTAACAGACGCGCCAAGACAACAACAACAAAAAAAATGGCCCAAATGACAGAACACTTCAAAGCTCCAGAAAAAATACAACTAAGCGAGGAAGAGATAGCCAACCTATCAGATGCACAGTTCAAAACACTGGTTATCAAGATGCTCACAGAATTGGTTGAATCTGTTCGAAAAGTAGATGAAAAAATGAAGCCTATGCTAAGAGAAACAAAGGAAAATGTACAGGGAACCAATAGTGATGCGAAGGAAACTGGGACTCAAATCAATGGTGTGGACCAGAAGGAAGGAAAAAACATCCAACCAGAAAAGAATGAAGAAACAAGAACTCGGAAAAATGAGGAGAGGCTTAGGAACCTCCAGGACATCTTGAAACGTTCCAACATCCGAATTATAGGGGTGCCAGAAGGAGAAGAGGAAGAACAAAAAATTGAAAACTTATTTGAACAAATAATGAAGGAGAACTTCCCTAATCTGGCAAAGGAAACAGACTTCCAGGAAGTCCAGGAAGTTCAGAGAGTCCCAAAGAAGCTGGACCCAAGGAGGAACACACCAAGGCACATCATAATTACATTACCCAAGATTAAATGCAAGGACCTACATCCAAGATTACTGTATCCAGCAAAGCTATCATTTAGAATGGAAGGGAAGATCAAGTGCTTCTCAGATAAGGTCAAGTTAAAGAAGTTCATCATCACCAAGCCCTTATTATATGAAATGTTAAAGGGAGTTACCTAAGAAAAAGAAGATCAAAAATAGGAACAGTAAAAATGACAGCAAACTCACAGTTATTAACGACCACACCTAAAACCAAAACAAGAGCAAACTAGGCAAACAACTAGAACAGGAACAGAACCATAGAGATGGAGATCACATGGAGGGTTGTCAATAGGGGAGTGGGAGGGGGAGGGGGGGGAAGGTACAGAGAATAAGTAGCATAGATGATAGGTGGAAAATAGACAGGGGGAGGGTAAAAATAGTGTAGGAACTGTAGAAGCCAAAGAACTTATAAGTATGACCCATGGACATGAACTATAGGGGGGGAATGTGGGAGGGAGGGGGTGGGTAGGATGGAGTGGAGTGGGGGGGGGGAATGGGATAACTGTAATAGCATAATCAATAAATATATTTTTAAAAAAAAAAGAATGCTCATTTATGTCCCTTGTTTAAAGATGGAGAAGGAGCCCTGGCTGGTGTGGCAGTGGATAGAGCACCTGCCTGAGAACCAAAGGATCACCGGTTCTATTCCCAATCAGGGCACATGCCTGGGTTGCAGGCTGGGTCCCCACTGGGGTCACGTGAGAAGCAACCACACATCGATGTTTCTCCCCCTCTCTTTCTCCCTCCCCTCCCCTCTCTGTCTGAAATAAATAAATAAATATTTTTTAAAAAAACACTGGGGAAGGAGACAAATGGGTAAAACTGAACATTTGAAAGGAACAAGTCATTTCTAATTATCACTATTATTACCTTTTAATTTATCTTTAATATTTTCTGATAAACGTTTTGTGAGCTGAGGCATTTCTTCTGGAGAGTATTCAGCATTTGCCAGTTCTTCCTTGAGCACAGCATGGATACAGTCTTTAACCACAGAGGGTCTGAACCTGAATGAAACAGTTTGAAACATCTAATTAGTTACCTACAAAACTCCCACTTACCTTCACAGTTCAAATTCCTCCAGCTCTTTGTCATTAGAACCATTTAATCCTTCTTTTTCATATTATTATAAAAGTAATAAAAAAAAAAACCAAGTTAAGAAAACAAATCTTATCTCTTCCCTGAACTTCATGTCACATATTCCAACATATATTCCACCTGGATATCTAGTAGGCAACTCAAAGTTGATACATTCAACACTGAGCTTTTGATTGTCTCCTTTCCCCAACCCGGATCCTCCTGCAGTCACCTCCATCTCAGTCAGTGGTAACTCCATTCTCCCAGGTGCTCAAGCCAAAAACTTTGATATCAGTCATGTTGCCTTTCTCTCTCACAGCCCATATCCCATTCGTGAGCAAATCTTATCCGTTCTACCTTCAAAATAATCTAAAAGTCAATCATTCTCATACCCAACCCCTATGACCTTGCTCCATGCTACCATTACTGCTTGCCTGGACTACAATGGCATCCTAACAAGTCTCTGTATCTGCCTTTGTCCCCAAATCCCATTCCCAGCACAGCAAACGGACTGGTCCCATTAAAATATATGTCGGATCATGACACTCCTCTATGCAAAATACCCCACGTAGTTCCTGCATCACTCAGAGTAAAAGCAATACCCTAACTGTGATTCGCAAGTCCCATTTGACCCACCCTACCAAACTCTCTGCCCTTGTTTCCTACTTTGCCCCTAGTTCTCTCCACTTGGGCCCCACAGGCCTTCACTATGTTCTTTAACCACGCCGGGCATGCAAACTTCAGTGCTTCTGCACTTACTGCCAACCTCTGCCTGAACCTGTTTCCCCTTTTATGCATAGTGAGCTTCCTCACTTCTTTCAAGTTTTTATACAAGTCGCTTTTCCTAGGCACCCTCTCTAAAATTTCAAACCACCCTCTTACCATATCACTTTATATCTCCTTTATTACTATCTGATACATAGTGTGGTCCACTTATATTGTTCATTGTCCTTTTTCCTAGCTAAGCCATAAACTCAAAGAGGACAGGGATCCCTATTTCTTAGAACAGCACTCAGCGCACAGTAGACAATAAATTTTTTTGAAGAAATAGATAACTGAATAAATGCATAGAAAAAAACCTTCCCTAATTTCACCAACCTAAGAATGCCATTAACATTTTCATTGTATTCCTCACATGTTATAATACTAACTTCCTTTTCTGGGATATATATTCTAAAGATGATTTGTCTATCATGTGCCAGGTCACCAGAATGTTTCACGTTTTTTGAGTTAATAATGTGGTTTAATATTTGGTAGTACTAGTGGTCCCTTATTACATTTTAACAGTATTTTCTTTGGTCTCTTGCCTGTTATATTCTCACAGATGAACTTCAGGATCATTGACAAACTTGCAGGATTTGATATGTTCAAAATGTGGCCTACCTATTAATAAACATACTTTATCTGGCTCTTCCTTTAAGCCTTTTCATTCTCAGTAAATGTTAAAAGTTTTTTTTCAAACATGTCATAAATAGGATTATTCTCACATTAATACATATTTTTCGTGAATCATGCTCTGTACTGTTTTACAGCAAAAACACAGGCAAATGACACTATGCATTTAGAATCTTTTACAAAGATAATGAACGTATCTTTTTTTTTTAATGTCCATTCTACCCATCAGAAAACTGCTGTGTGAAATGCTTGATCACATTATAACCAAAAGTCCTGGCTTTAGGTACTTGCCAAGCATCTGATCCAGCGATCTGGTTTCAAGAAACATAGGAGGGGCTTGGGAAATCTTTTACTCTATTTTTTTTTTCATCTCATGGAAATGAAGTTAGTGATGTATCCCTGCGGCCCAGCAGACTGCCCTCTGCACTCTTCTGTGTGCTTTAATTCTGGGAAGCTATGAGGGTGGCAGGCCAAGGACTTCCACATATGGGGGTGGGACACAAACTTATTTATTAAAAAATTGTATATTTATTCCTACATGTTTAAACTTCGGTCACCTTCAAAGTACTCTCTCTCCATTTGGTGCAATACACCTACCAACACATCTTTCGGACAACTCAAAACAGTTCTTGAACTCATCGATTTTGATGCCTTTTTGTGCTTCTGCCACTTTTTGTTTCACCTCTTCCACATCAGCAAAACATTTCCCTTTGAGGAATTTTGTCATCAGGGGAAACAAAAAAAAGGTCACTTGGGGTAAGATCAGGTGAATAGGGAGGACAGGGCACATGGGTCACACTGTTTTTGGTGAAAAACAAACAAATGAACACTCAGCGCTGATGTGGACAGGTGCGCTTATAAATCACCCATCATAAAATGGGCAAATGGTTGAGTCTTCAAAAATAATTCACTGAAGCCAAACACAGCATCTCATAACAGTGCCAGTTGGTACACTGATGAAGATGGGTTCCTAGGACACCCACCTGGCAGGGAGGTGGGGCGGGGGAAGCCTGTACTGCAATGGGCACACCCTCCATAAGATAATTCCGGTTTGGGGGGGTGGGTCTCTACCCCTACAGAGGAGTAAGTTGTTCCGGCACATGTATGCACACAGCAACCTTCAAAAACTTGTTTTCTGCTCCTCTCCCTTCCATCCATTCTCCTTTCCACTGTGCCCACATCTTGGGTCTCCTAGGCCGAACCAACCACCCTCACTCGCTGCGCTCTAACACTGCAAGGACAGGTAGGGTCCTCTGCTGCCCCCCAGCTGAAGCCCAAGAAGGACAGTGCCCCTCTCCCCGCGACTCGCCCCTAATTCTTCAGCCCTCTCCCGCCCCCCGCCCGGTCTGCGGCTCCGGTGGGGACCTTCCCGACACCCAGGCTTCCAGGCGGGCTCTGCCAGCCTGGCCCACTCTCGCAAGTCGCCCCACCACAACCCGTCTTCTACCCGCCTTTGCTGGAAAATGGGCCTCAGAATATAGGTGTTCTCGGACTCCCCAGAATTCTTTTCCGTCTCAGGCAACCCGTCTACTGCAGAGAAGGATGCGCCTACAGCGAAGGACGTTTGAGGTACCGAAGCCATGGCCAAGGCTTCTAGGCCTGGTGTATCTCGCGAGGAAGCCCTGGCGCGTCGGAAACCGTCGCCAGGGCAACAGGGCCGCCCTTGGCCAGGACTTGACGCGTGCGCACCACTGCTGGGCAGGAACTGGCCCAGCGGGAGGGACTAACTTCGGCAGAAATTCATGTAGTTCTGTCTGGCTTGCAAAATACTTTAATACGCATTAGCTCTTATTAACCACGCTACTGGCTGAAGTAATTGATACGGAACATGAGGTCCATTGACGTCCAAGAACACACAGCTAGAGAGCGGCAGGTCCCTGTCTGTAATTAAAATCTTCAAATTGTGACCTGAGGGCCAAATGCAGCCTTCATCTTGTTTTGTACGACTCGTGAACACGTTTTATATTTTTAAGTGATTAAAGAAAGTCAAAAGGAAAATGTTTCATGGCTGGTGAAAATTACAGGAAATTAAAATGTCAATATCCGTAAATAAAGGGGTTTCTTTTTAAAGATTTTATTTATTTTTAGAGAGAGGGGAAAGGAAGGAGAGAGAGAGAGAGAAACATCAATATGTGGTTGCCTCTCATGTGCCCCCTACTGGGGACCTGGCCTGCAACTCAGGCATGTGCCCTAGACTGGGAATGGAGCCTGCAACCCTTTGGTTCCCAGGCCCAGGCTCAATCCACTGAGCTACGCCAGCCAGGGCGTAAATAAAGTTTTATTGTAACATAACTATGCTCACATATTCTCTATGCCTGCTTTTGCTCTATATTGGCAGAATTGACTCGTTGCAACAGAGGCCTTCTGGCTCTCAAAGTCTAAAATATTATCTGGCCCTTACAGAAAAAATGTTCAGGGCCCTGCTCTAATCCATAACTGCCAACCTGCAATTTCCCCAGCCTCACCCACACCTCCAACTCCAGTGCAAAAATCAGAAGGAGCATACTTAGGGTGCATTCCCTGCTAATAAGCACCAGTCTCTGGTCCTGTTTTACAAGGCTGTAGTATCCTGGCCTCTACCAGCTTCAAAAACTAAGAAGAGAAATTCCCCCAATATTCATCCAAGCTTCCTTTGAAAATGTGTAACCTACTGGTGGGATCAACAACTTAAAAAACGTGCTACTATAACATGCAAAGGGGGTAGTTTCTATAAAAGCACACTTTTGCAAGTTCCACCAGAAGCCAAATAATTTTACTATTCCACGTTTTGTTTTATAAAGTTTTTTCTTGTTCATGTTGCCTACATTGGTCTCCCAGACTCCAATAAGCTCACCTCACCCTCACCTTCCCAGTCCACCTTTCGCATTGCCCCCAATGGCTTTCCTTTGTCACTGGTCTGCGTGAAATCTTGTGATGGCTTCCTGTGGCTGCCCCACCCGAATTCACACTTTTTTGCTTGCAGATAAGACCCTTCGTGATCTGGCTGGGTTGTTGAACCTTCCTCCTGGCACTGACCAGCAGAGTGGAGTTTGTGCAAGGGCCACAGGGCCAGGTGTGCACCTAGCACCAGCTCAATGCTGCCTTAATCATGCCCTCTTTGCTTCCCCTTGATTCAGCAGCACCAGCCCCATCTCAGGCTGGGTCATCAATTTACAGACCAGCCTGGTCCCTGCCTGGTATAGAAGTCCAATGTCTCCCAGGGGCAGATAGTGTCTTTTCACCTGGCTGTTTCACCTGCCTTAAGAAATCATACCCCTATGATGCAGACTTTTTCTCACCTTTAATGAGTTCTTCATCTCTGTTTCTCTCACCCTATCTACTACAGTTCAACTGAAAACACAGAAGAGCTGGTGCATAATTCAATTCAATAAACATTTTTATGCCATCTGTACTAGGCACTGGAAATACAAAAATGAATAAAACCTAGGCCTTTCCCTAAAGAGTGAACAGATTTGGCTGGGAACAGTGGGCTAAACTAATGATTTTTAAATGGAGGGCCACTTGCTATAATAGAAAGCTGAAGGACAAGCCTATTCCAAAGATGGGCCTACTCTTCTCTGAGCAGGATTACAAACAAAACAACATTTTCTTCATTCCTGGATGATGTTTAAAAAGGCATGTACATGGTAAGGAACAGACATCTTTTCTTCTTAAAATGTTTATTTAACACTGTCCTGATAAACAGATTAGCATCAGCCTCTCTGCCCAAAGCTTGGTTGGAAGTCAAGCCAAGAGCCAGATGTACATTTTGTTTGGGGAGAAAAAACCAAGGTGAAAGCCCATTCTGAGGGTGAGATGGTCCTGGGATGTAGGCAGAAGGAGGGGGATGCAGATGTCTTCCAGAATCTCACAGAGGGCAGCCATGTGTAGAGGTCTAGGGGGCTCATGGTAGACTGATTGCAGAACCCCCTCTCCTCTGCTGTCATCTTCTTTCCTTATTGCTTCTCCAAGGTCCTTCTCCCTCTTCACCACAGCCCTTCACAATCACAGTAAGTTAAATTGTGAAGAGAGAAGGTAAGTGAGCTGTTCTAGCTCTAGATTCAAGGACATTGAACCCCTCACCTGGTGGGATTGGAGAAGGGGCTGTGAGATTTACTCCCAGACTTCTGTTTTTGATCTTGTACACTTTGAAATCTGTGAGTGTCAGCAGCCAACTGTAGGAAGATCTACCCTAAATGTGCAGAATCTGAAGGAGAGAACAATTGGCCTATCAGAAGCAGAGGTTGCAGACATTGTCTTTTGAAGTCCCGTTAAGGTCTACAATAACATCAGTCTGAGGTTCCTGAAAGGATGGAAGAGGCTCAGGCAACAGACAACTCTTCACTGTGAATTGTCTTAGTGCCAAAGACTGATGTTTCTCACCTCAGTGTTCTGCTGAGCCATCAGAATAGACCTGAGCCAGGATGGGGACTGTGAACCTGGCATGTGTGTGTGCATGAATATGTATATGTGTGCCTAACGTGTCCAAACCTAGACACAAATTATCTTTAAATTCTCCATTAAGTAGGTGGGGGGCTCAGTACCTTTCCCCTGCAGGAGAAGCTCCTATGAATCAGGCACATCCTAACCATAACCCTGAAACTAAATCAACCAACAGGGAACTATGAGACAGACACAGGCAATTCTTCTTGGATGCTATATGTGGATATATGATAGGGTGTCTGGACCTCAGGACACCCTATCTTCTCAATAGACTGTTGGGAACCACCCTGCCTGGTTTCAGAAACTGTAACCCCCATGGCTAAGGCTGAGTGAGAGACCTTGGGACCATAAGCCACTACAGAGACAAAGCTTATCTCCCTGGCAGGGGCACCTCCTCTGCCCCTTTTACTTCACCTGCCTAGCCCTGGGCGGATGACCGGTTAGCCAATGACAGGTAGGATTCCTCAAGGGAGGGACAACCTAAGACAGGCATGGTCACGAAAGGGCCCTCAGGGAAGGACTTGGGGGGCTATAGAAAAAGGGGGTGATGGAACCTTGCCCTTTGGCTTTGACATAGCCTGACTCCTCATTCTGTCTGCAAGGAGTCTCTAAATCTCTTGGCTGCCTTACTTCCCCTGACTGACTTAAGCCTGAAACAGTGCTGAAGGGCAGTGCAGTCCTGGGCAGGAATGGGTGGTTCCCCTAGGTGATCAGGCCTAAGAAAGAATGCATAAAGTCCTGTGAAACCTGCTTTGCTAAGAATGCTCTCAGTTTTCTGATAAGGGTCCAAGCATGAAATGAGTTTGTTTCCCAAAGTTTTATGGCCCTTTAGCTAACTGATCCTGATGCAGAATAAGCCCTCAATAGTTCTTTGAATGTTATCTATTGTTTGATCATTACTGCCTGACAATGATTGGTGAGCTTTACCTGTATTCCTGTGCAAATTTAACCCAATAAAAGCCTATTGAGGAAAAGGCTCCTGGCCCTTCTCCTTTGAGAGATCGGCCACCTTTCCTCCCCAAGCAGATCATGTCTTGGTAGACTTATTCTCGTCTGTGGCAAATGGGGTGGGCGGGGGGACCCTGCAGGCAGACCGCCCCCCCACCATAGGCTATGCCTTTTTCTGTCCCTGATAGTTCTGTCTGTCCACTTTCCCCACCCTGGGCAGGTCTGTTGAGCTATCAGCTCCAGATAGGAAAGGGTGAGATGGTGTTTAGAGTGACCTGACTTCTACAAGCTCTGCTTGCTTGGCTGTCTGAAGACAGAACCATGCTCCTCAGTCCTGCTGAGTAGCCCCAAGAACAGAGGAATTGGTGTGTTCTGGAGCCCTCTGGTGCTTCAGCACCTCCTCGCTGACCTGGGATAGTGCTGGCATGGAGCTGGGATCCAAGGGACTATGGAATAGATACAGCAGCATCTGGGCCTTCACATTCCCTTCCAGGCTTGGTCTACTCTGTGGCCTCAGAGCCTGGGGTTCTCTGACTCATTTCTTGGACCTACCTACTATCTCTTCTTTCGAGTGTATCCATCTTCCTGGGTCTTCCCAGGATACTTCTGCCTCCTTCATTCTTTTCCCTGCCCATCAAACCTTCCCACCAGGGTCTCCTTCATCCCACTTCTGACTCTACTCATTATCCAGCACCACACCTGACCAAAGGTCCTAATATGGGAGAAATGGAGGTCCTCTGCTTTCCCTGTTCCACATTAGAAGCAGCTGTGATATCCTAGTCCTTCACGTACCCCATCCCATGTCTCTCCCCCACCTCCCAGGCTTTTGAATGTGCTGATTCCTCTGCTGGGAAACCCCTCCTCCCTTTGCTTGAATCAGCTCAGAGACAACTGAAGCCTTCCTTGATCTCTCACAGATCCTTTCCTTGGAGGTTCATTGTTCCTCTGAGCTCTCATTGTACCCTGCGTTGACCTCTAACGTGGCCCTTACCATATAACATTTAAATTATTGGTACGTGTTTGTTTCCCTACCCTGACCATGAGCTCTTCAAGGACAGGGAAAAGTCCAAGGTCAAGGGCCATATATTAATCATCTTTGGATCCTCAGCACACAGAGCAATGAATACCAGGCACACAGTAGATACTCAATGCATACCACTTAATGAACTGCACTGAACACTAATAAAAAGAACACTGGTGGATTAATCAGCTCAGGGTGCTGTAACTACAGGCTGGGTCACTTAAACAACAAAAATTTATTTTCTGGAGGCTGAGAGTTCAAGAGCAAAGTTTCAAAAAGGTTAGTGTCTACTGAGGCCTTTCTCCTTGACTTACAGATGGCAACTGTCTGGCTATATCCTCATGTGTCCTTTCCCTCTGTGCTTGGTATCGCATCCTCTTCTTATAAGAATGTCACCCCTACTGGATTATGGACCTTCCCTTATGACCTCATTTAATCTTAGGTAGCTCCTCAAAGGTCCTATCTCCAAATAAAATCACATTGGGGGTTAAGGCTTCAACCTGTGAATTTGGGGGGGCACAGAGTTTAGTTCAAAACAACTGGTGAACTTGAATTTAGAAGATAGGAGCTCAGGTACTGGCTTTACCTGAACCTAGTCAAGATTTTGGGCAGCAAGTCCACCATCCTCTAGGAGCTCTAACTTTTTCTGTTACATGTAGCAAATTTTATGGGGTTCTTGAGAGGCTGAAGTGAGATCATGGCTGGAGAACATTTTATGGACTGTGAGCTCTTGCACAATAATAATGACAAGTATTCCTCCTCTTAATATATCATCTTGCGGTTTACAACATGATTTAAAATGCATTACAACATACATGCAAGGAATTATTATTGTTATTATTACTACAGGAATACCTAAAAGGGAAGTTTGTTTATGATTCATACCCATGAATCCTAGTAGCAGAAAGGATTCAAGGCAGCTTCTGATGAAAACTCCCATCCACAAAAGAGCATTAGCTATGACTTCTCACAGAGGCCGCACAAAAGGCCCAGCAAGGTGTTGAAGAAATGAATGACCACCAGGAGAATCTGGAGGAGGCTGATGCACAAAAGGGCGGAGAAGAAGGACACGTGCCAGATGACGGCTTTAAAAGGCTCCAGGCAGACAGAATTCCAGAGTGAATAGTCATATAAATAATTCCTGTCCCAAAAATTAAAGAGACCAGGGGTTGAAGAATAAGTAAGAAAAGCCAAATGAGTAATCTCAAAAGACAGCAAGGGCCTCCACCAACCAAGCTGAAGTCACAGGCCTAGACCCTTAAGGGTGACTATTGTTACATTTTTTAAATTATATTTTATTGACTATCCTATTACAGTTGTCCCAGTTTTTCCCCCTTTGCCCTCCTCTACCCAGCACCGCCCCCCCAGGCAATCCCCCCACCATTGTTCACGCTCGTGGATCATGCTTATAAGTTATTTGGCTACTACATTTCCATTACTGTACTTTACATCCCTGTGGCTATTCTGTAACTACCTGTTTGTACTTCTTAATCCCTTCATCTCTTCACCCATTCCCTCACACTCCGCCTCCCATCTGGCAGCCATCAAAAAGCTCTCGGTATCCACGACTCTGTCTCTATTCTTCTTATTTTCTTAATTTGTTTTTTAGATTCAATTGTTGATAGGTTTGTATCTTTTGCCATTTTATTGTTCATAGTTTTAATCTTCTTCTTTTTTGTAAATAAGTCCCTTTAACATCTCATATAACAATGGTTTGGTGATGATGAATGTGTTTAGTTTTTTCCTGTCTGGGAAGCTCTTTATCTGCCCTTTGATTCTAAATGATAGCTTTGATGGGTAGAGCAACCTTGGCTGTAGGTCCCTGCATTTCATGACTTGGAATATTTCTTGCCAGTCCCTTCTAGCTGGCAAAGTTTCTTTTGAGAAATCAGCTGACAGTCTTATGGAAACTCCCCTGTAGGTAACTAACTGCTCTTCTCTTGCAGCTTTTAACATTCTCTCTTTGTCTTTAAACTTTGGCATTTTAACTGTGATGTGTCTTGGAGTGGGACCTTTGCATCCATCTTGTCTGGGACTATCTATGCTTCCTGGACTTGCATGTCTATTTCTTTCACAAAATTAGGGAAGTTTTCTTTCATTATTTTTTCAAATAGATTTCCAATTTCTTGCTCTTTTTCTTGCTCTTCTCCTCTGGCACCTCTATGATGCAAATGTTGGAACACTTGAAGTTGTCCCAGAAACTGATTACACTATCCTTGGGGGAGTTTTTGGATTCTTTTTCCTTCTTGTTGTTCTGATTGGTTGCTTTTTGGTTCCTCACATTCCAAATCTTGATACTTGGCTTCATCCACTCTACTGTTCTTTCCCTGTAAATTTTTCTTTGTATCCTTCATTTCTGACTGGATCTTTTTTATGCTGCTGAGGTCCTTGCTAAGTTCCTTTAGCATCCTTATAACCAGTGTTTTGTACTCTGCATCTGATAGATTGCTTATCTCCATTTTGTTCAGTTTTTTTTCTGGATTTTTGGTCTGTTCTTTAATTTGGGCCATGTTTCTTTGTCTCCTCATTTTGGCAGCCTCCCTGTGTTTGTTTCTATGTATTAGGTAGAGCTGCTATGATCCCTGTCTTGGTAGCATGGCCTGATATATTAGGTGTATCCTGTAGGATCCAGTGGCACAGCCTCCCCTATCACCGAAGCTGGGTACTAAAGATGTGCCCTCCATGTGCTGAGTTCCCCCTCCCCTTGTAGTTGATCCTTGGTCGCTGTTGGCAGGTCAATGGGAAGGATTTACCCAGGCCAGTCAGCTGCAAGGACTGGCTGTGACCACTGGCCACCAACCTCTGCCCTCCGTGGAGGTTTAGCTGTGCAGGGGCATGAGGGTGGTGCTCTGACATGGTCTGTAGTTCTCCACTGGGTACCCAGGCTCTGGGGTTTCCTGGGTGGTGCAGGCCAAGGTCAGCCCCAACCTGTTTCTGCCAGGTACCACCCGGCGTGAACCATAAAGCAATCTGAAGTGACTGCTACTTATGCCGGGTTTGAATATTCTCAGGCAAAGTCACGCTGTGAATCTAAGGTGGTTGCTGCTAGTGCAAGGCCTGAGACCACTTAGCGAGACGTACTGGGGCTAGGAGCTGAGGCTGGCTGTTGTTTGTTTGATAGGATTTAGGAAGTTGTGAAGCATGAGCCAAGACCAGCCTTTCATATGGAAAAGCCACTGTTAACAGCTTGGATAGGCTGGTAAATTGGATGGGACAGGGCCTCAGGGGATCTCTGGGGTGGGGAAAACAGTGTTAGCCAGGTTGATGGAGTCTGAGATATGGCTCCTATCTGCTGACTCTGTGGCTCTGTGGGGGGAGGGTTCAGAAAAGGACCAATGGCCTTTGTCTGCCTTTCTGACTGGGAGAAAGCTGTCCCCCAGCTCCTGCCTTGATGCCAGACACTTCAGTTCCTCCCTGCATGTCACTGGTGACTTTCAAGCTTCTACCCCATTGCTGGAGCTCAGAGGAAATGAGTCCGAATAAGTCTGTGTGTGGGTTCTTTAAGGGGAACTGCTTGGGACTCTAGAAATTTCTTCCACTGACTCAATCCCTGCTGCTTTTTGCAGCCAGAAGTTATGGGGGCTTATCTTCCTGGCACTGGAACCCTGAGCTGGGGTCTGGTGTGGGGCTGGGACTCTTCACTCCTGAGATATCCCTCCAGAATTTTTATCCACCACACATGGATGTGGGACCAGCCCAAGCCCATTCCATGTCTTCACCCTTCTTACCAGTCTGATAGATGTGGTTTCTTTAATTCTGTAGTTGTCAGACTTCCATTCAGCTCAATTTCTGACAGTTCTGAGTGATATTTGTTGTATAGTTTAGTTGTAGTTTTGATATGGTTGTTTGAGGAGGCAAGCTGTGTTTACCAGTGCTGCCATCTTGACCGGTAGTCTCCATATGATTCTATACCCCCTTTTTTCAGCTGCCATCTTGGATCTTCTGATTGAAGATTCCATATTCAGATGGAATGCCATATACATAGGCTGAAAGTCCCAGGATTGGCATGGAATACAAGAAGCAGGCATCAAGCCTCCCAAGACCACCAGTGGCAAGCTCAGCATCTTCTTCCATTTCTTCTAACTCCTTTATATCCAATCCAAGCTGGCAAATGGCCTCATCACAGGTATTTTGCAGGCTAAGGTTGATCACAGTGTTCTGTGATGTTTGGCCCATGTAAAATTCCAAAGAAAGGTAACAAACACTCTTGGGGCATTTATTCTAGTAGTACCAGTTCCCTGCAGATCCAGCTCCCCGCCAGGTGGTGCGCACCGTGTATGCCAGCATGAAAAAAGTAGTCCCAGGTGGTGGCCCTGTTGCAGTCCTTGATCAGCGTGAAGTGCTGGTGTCGGTTGAAACCCTTCTTCAGCTCCACCACTTTTTCCACTTCCAGGATACCAGGGATGCTGATATGCCACTGCTTCTCATGGTCAGTTAGGGGCTTGGCCATGGTTGAGGTGGGAGGCAGGCAGAGCAGCTAGCAGGCCACACAGCCAGAGGAGCCTGGTGGCAGGACATGGGTGGAGGAAACTCTATGGTTGCATTTTTTGAGCATCAGAGGAGAGGGATGCTAGAATGCCTCACAAAAAGGAGTTTGTAGTCTGTCTGTCTGTCTGTCTCTCTTCTCCTCGCTCCTTCTCTCCCTCTCTTCCTCCCTTCTCCCAGTCTTGAAAAGGCTGAAAATCCATTCAAGTCTCCACCCGCTTACCTGTTATGTAGATCTTTGAATGGGTAACCATACTTCCAAGCTTTTGTCTGGTTGAAGGATGAGATATCAAACATGCAAAAAGGACCATCTTTCAGGGCTACTCCAGAAGTGATAAAGCAAATCAAGGCTCCAAGCAAAGCCAGGCCACTTGACAACAGAGCAGTGAGCATCTGCAGAGGGAGGGAAGAAACAGTGAGCCTGAGGTGGGGCCATGACTACGTGACTTGTGGGACTACCCGGAAACCTCTCTGATATTCAGGCTTTCTCCCATAATATCAAACGGGGCTATTCCTGCCCATGGCATCTTCTTTAAAGCTTAACAAGGTAGGGTGGCTAATGAGGGGTCACTGGGTAGAGCTAGGAAGGGATGGAAGAGAAATTACTGAAAAGGGGGGGAATGCTGGCTCTGCCTGACTCAGCAGGCTCTTCAGAGCTCCTTAACAGGTCTCCATCAAAAACTTTTAAGCTCAGACTGCAGTCATTTAGCCTCTGAGTTAAAGGATCAGATTATTGCATGCCCACTTCTGACTGTTTTGAGGGAAGGCTGTACTTTCAAAAGTTCCAAGCTTCTATCCCTGATTCCTGTCTTTTTCAAATCAAGCACTAAAGTAAGGAAGGGAGGGAAGTGGGAAGGAGGTTAGGAGAGAAAGGAAGGAGGGAGACAGAGAAGAAGAGAAACAGAGGCAGAAAAATTAGTCAACTCTGAAGTGACACCAGTTCTGTCCCTATACTTTTCTAGTCTGTGCGCCACTCTTCCCTCCCAAAAGATAACAACGAAGTTTATTTTTCTTGGCAGGATTCTAGCTCGCTTCCAAATTGGCTTCTTCCCCAGGATACTGGACTTTTTCTTTTCCCTTCCAAAGAATACGTATTTTTAACATTTAAATAAAACATATAAATAGTCTTTGTACAGAATTATAGTCATTTCCCCATGATATCAAGCTAGTTTGGAGCTCAGGAGGGCCCAGAGAAAAGTATGCAGTACGTTTTGACTCTAAGTTAAAAGATTCATGATGACTTAGTCTGATGTAAGCCTAGGAGAGTGTTTCTCAGAATGTGGTCCCTGTCCCAGCAGCATCATATCACCTGGAAACCTATACACAATACAAATTTTCCCACTCTACACCAGACTTACTGAATCAGAAACTCTGGGGGTGGGGCCCTGCAATCTGTGTGTTTACAAACCCACAGGGATTCTGATCCACACTCAACTCTGAGAACCACCCGCCTAGGGGAAAACCAGATATGACTGAGAACAGACAGTAAGTGAAATGTGAGGGTGTTTATATTTAATTCTTTAACATATAATTCTGAATCAGTGGGGTTTCCAACATACAGGCTGCGGATATCAAAGCAGGCTGTGGAGTTACTGTGAGGGGGCCACAGATTCATGTGACTGAGACTGAATAAGCAATACAATGTGTAAGAATACTGAGAGTTTTCAAATAAATGTAGATGATGCTGTAATTAACAGAGTGCAAATTTATTCTGGGCCTCAGTTTCATTATCTGTAAAATAGAGAGGCTGGATTAGAATCCAGTTATTAGATGATCTCTCGAGAAACTTCCAGCTCTCAGTAAAATTAAGCAAAATAGGACATTTTCTATCAAAAACACATGATTTATAATGTACTTAACTCATGACCCTACTGTTCAATAGGCTAACAAATAATAAAAACAGTTCTCACATTTGTATAGACATTTATGGCTCATTAAATGACAGGATCATTGACTTGATCCTGTTAACTCCCATTTTACAGATGAGGACCTGAGGCTCAGAAAAGTTAAGGGGAATAATTAAAACCCCAAGATCAAAATTGCCTTTTGACCACTCTGCCTCTGAAGTAATAGAATGTGGGGACATTCTAGGTGTTGGAAGAGTGGAATCTGGTGCTTACGCTTCGGCAGGGCCTGCTCTTGCTGAAGCAGCCACATCTCCAGCCCATCAAGGAGATGAGGGTCGCTGCAATGAGTACCTGGGAGCAGAGAGGAAGGTGTTAAGAAGAGACTGGGTAATTTACATTTCTAGCTGCCACCTGTGGCTGTTGAAATAGAGTAATTGGGCACCTCACATGGATTTGATTATCTTGTCTTTCCCAGAAGGTTTGGCTTTGAATGTCAGAACCCCATTTTGGATGATTAGTTTGATATAATTCTATTGATGGCCATGTTCACGCTCAGTATGCCTAGTCCAAAATTCAGCCACCCTTGACAGGTTTTCCTAGAGTCTTCCATCCCTTAGAGTTGATGTAGACTCAAGACCAGCCTGTTACATCAAACTTTTTTGCAAGGAATCAAAACACTCCTCCCCATCACCTTCCTGCTCTACCCTTGGGGGCCACTTTGGGAGTTCACACTAAGGGAACCCAGTACACTTACCATGAGGCCTCCTCCCCAGAGCCCAGAGCCCAGCATGGCATGCTTGCCAATGAGGCCCCTCAACAGGTAGGTCACATCCCAGTTAGGAAAGAGGAGCACCATGTTGGCCCCAGCAGCAAATAGGGCTGTAGTCCCGAGGCTCAGCCCCAGGACGCGGGAGCAGGTCCTTGAGCATGCCATCATGCAGGGAGGGGACAGTGTCCTGAAACAATGGAAGGAAGATCATGGTAGCTCTGCTACTGGGAGCATGGGCTGGGGGAAACAGACTACAGATACTGTCATCTCCCAGGGTCAGATCAAGAAGAACCAAAGAATTTGCTTAAAGACTCTGACTCTTATAAATATTCCCCAATGGATAGGATTTTATTGTTCAATTTTCTGCCAACTTCCACTCACACACACTCCTCATCTCATCATATTTTGCTTCAGCCAGTGATTATTTCTATTTGATATGGAAAAACAAAATTTTTAAGGGTGTCATCCTCTCTTTAAAAGATGTCATTTTAAAGATGCCACTGTCACCACTTTCATTCAACATTGTACAGGAGGTCCTTTCCATTACAATAAGAAAGTGAAAAGAATCAAAACCATACAGATAAGAAAAGAAGAACTGTCATTATTCATGGATATCATGATTATATTTGTAGAAAACCTTTGCCCTGGCTGGCATGGCTCAGTGGATTGAGCGCGGGCCTGCAAACCAAAGTGTCGATGGTTTGATTCCCAGTTAGGGCACATGCCTGGGTTGCGGGCCAGGTTCCTGAATGGGGGCAACCACACAGTGATGTTTCTCTTCTTCTTTTTCTCCCCCTCTCTCTAAATAAATAAATGAATAAATAAATAGCCCTGGCTGATGTGGCTAAGTGGATTGAGCACTGGCCTGTGAACCAAAGGGCTGCTGGTTCGATTCCCAGTCAGGTCACATGCCTTGGTTGCAGACCATGTTCCCATTAGGGGGCGCAAGAGACAATCACACATTGATGTTCTCTCCCTCTCTTTCTGCTTTCCTTCCCCTCTGTCAAAAAATAAAATAAATAAAGTCTAAAAAAAAAAAAAAGACTAAGGAATGTATCAAAAAGTTACCAGGACTAATAGGTGAGTTTAGCAAGGTCACAGAATAAAACATTAATATACAAAAATTTTATTGTATTTCTATATATAAGAAATGATAAGTTGTCAAAATATTTTTACAAATACCATTTACAATAGCATAAAATTAGAAAATACTTATGGATAAATTTAACAAAATATGTGCAAGACCTGTACACTAAAAATTATAAAACATTCCTAAGCAAAACTAAAGGAGACATAAATAAATAGAGATACATACCATGTTCATGGGTCAAAAGACTAATTATCTTTAGCATGTCAGTTCTTTCTGAACTGATACATAGATTCAGTGAACTCTCAGTCAAAATCCTAGTAGGGTTTTGGGGGTTTTTTTTAGAAATTGACAAGTTGAATCTAAATTTCTATAAAAGTTCAAAGAACCTAGCTTAGCCAAAACAATTTCAAAAAAGAAAAAAAAGTTGGAGGACTTCCTCTATGTAATTTTAAGACATTTCAAAGCTACAGTAATCACAGCAGTGAAGTAAGGTATATAAAGATATAAGACCACTGGAACAGATTAGAGAGTTCAAAAATATATCTACACACATATGATCAAATTTTTATTTTTTAAAAAGATTTTATTTATTTATTTTTAGACAGAGGGGAAGGGTGGGAGAAAGAGAGGGAGAGAAACATCAATGTGTGGTTGCCTCTTGTATGCCCCTTACCAGAGATCTGGCCTGCAACCCAGGCATGTGCCCTGACTGGGAATCAAACCAGCAACTTTTTGGTTTGCAGGCAGGCGCTCAATCCACCGAGCCACACCAGTCAGGGCTGATTAACTTATTTTTTAAAAGATGGTGTTTCAGTGGGAAAAGGATAGTCTCTTCAACAAATGGTGCTGAAACAATGCATATGCAAAACAAAAAATATATATACCTTGACTATTACTGCCAACCATATTCAATAATTAAATTGAATTGATCCATAGATCTAAACTTAATAGAAAATTCTAGAAGAAAACAAAAGAGAAAAGAATTGGTGTTTTCAGTTTAGATAAATATTTATTAGATAAAATACAAAAACTACAATCCCTAAAAATGACAAATTCAACTCCTGAAAAAATGTTTCTCTTCAAAAGATGTAATAAAGGAAATGAAGAAGTAAAACACACTCTGGGAGAAAATACAATGTATATTTTGAGAATATGAATATATACAAATCTGACAAAGGTCGTATATCTAGAATACATAATGAACTCCTAAAACTATAATAAGAAGAAAAGCAATGATTTAAAAATGGAGAAAAGATTTGAACAGACACTTTACTTCATCTCACAAAAAATATACATATGAATGACAACTAAAAACATGAAAAAACACCAAACATCATTAACATAGGGAAATATGAATTAAAACTAAAATAAGACCCTGGTTAAGGGAAATGCAGGACAACGTGAAACATAATAATATCTATATAATAGAGATAGCAGAAGGAGAAGAAGAGCAAGGAATAGAAAACCTGTTTGAAAAAGTAATGATGGAAAATTTCTCTAATTTGATGAGTGAAAAAGTCACACAAATCCAGGAAACACAGAGAGTCCCAATCAAGAGGAACCCAAAGAGGCCCACTGCAAGACACATCATAATTAAAATGGCAAAATTCCAAGACAAAGAAAGAATCTTAAAGGCAGCAAAGGAGAAACAGGAAATAACATAGAAGGGAGCCCCAATAAGGTTAGCAGCTGACTGCTCAATGGAAACACTCCAAGCCAGAAGAGAATGGCAAAAAATATTCCAAGTAATGAGAACCAGAGACCTGCAGCCAAGACTACTTTATCCAGCAAGGCTATCAATCAAGATAGAAGGTCAAATAAGGAGCTTCCCAGACAAAAGAACTCTAAAAGAATACACCTCCACCAAACCAGCTCTGCAAGAGATGCTAAAGGGACTGCTTTAAGGAAAGCAAGGAAAAGAGAGAGAGAGGGCGGGGAGGAACATAGGTATGAAAAAAATGGTAATGAATAACTACCTATTAATAATAACCTTAAATGTGAATGGATTAAATGCTCCAATAAAAAGACATAGAATAGCTGAATGGGTAAGAAAGCATGACCCACACATATCTGCCTACAAGATACCCACCTCAGGACAAAAGACCTATACAGACTGAAAACGAAGGGCTGAAAACAAATTTTCCAAGCAAATGGACATGAAAAAAATCAGGGGTAGCATCAGACAAAATAGACTTCAAACGAAGGTCCATAAAGAGAGACCCCAAAGGTCACTTCTTAACACTCAAAGGAAGAATCCACCAAGAAGACATAAACATTGTAAATATATATGCACCCAACATAGGAGCACTCAGATACATAAAGAAAATCTTGGAGGACGTCAAGAAAGATATTGACAACAACACAATTATAGTAGGGGATTTTAACACCCCACTGTCAAAGATGGACAGATCTTCCAAACAAAATATCAACAAACATATTGCGGCACTGAACAATGCCCTAAATGAAATGGACTTAACTCATTTATATAGAGCATTTCATCCCAAAGAAGCAAAATACACATTCTTTCCAAATGCACATGGAATATTTTCAAAGATAGACCAAATGATAGGACACAAAACAAGCCTCAACAAGTTCAAGAAAATTGAAATCATATCAAGCATTTTCTCTGACGACAAGGGACTGAAACTAGAAACAAACCTCAAGGAAAAAAACTGAAAACACTCAGAAATGTGGAGATTGAATAGCATGCTATTAAACAATGAATGGATGAAGAATGAGATTAGGGAAGAAATCAAAAAGTTTCTGGAAACAAATGAAAATGAATTCACAACAATCCAAAACCTATGGGACACAGCAAAGGTTGCCCTGAGAGGGAAGTTCATAGCAATACAGGCCTACCTTAAAAAGATAGAAACAGAGAACCAAGATGGCGGCGTAGGTAGACACACTGTGCCTCCTCGCACAACCAGAACTGACAGAGAATCGAACGGCAAGGGGGTCCGACACCAAGGAAATAGAAAATAAACATTCGTCTAGACTGGTAGGAGGGGCGGAGAGGGGCACCGGGGTGGAGAGGACTCGCGTGGCTGTGGCAGGACTGAGACTGGTGGAGTGTGGGACGAACAGGGCAGGCAGTCCGAGCACTAGCAGACCCTGCGGCCCCACATTCGCGCAGATAAACCGAGAGGGCCTGACTCAGAGTGGTGGAGAGCAGGGCAGGCAGAGTGCGGGTAGCACACTGCAGCCCCACATTCGAACATAGATAAACCAGACGAACGGCGGGGATCGAAGCAGACCCCGCAACCCAGGGCTACAGCTCGGGAAAATAAAGCCTCAAACCTTTGATTGAAAGCGCCCATGGGGGTTGGGGCGGCAGCAGGAGAGACTCCCAGCCTCACGGGAGAGGTCATTGGAGAGACCCACAGGGGCCTAGAGTGTGCACAAGCCCACCCACTCGGGAACCAGCATCAGAGGGGCCCAGTTTGATTGTGGGTAGCGGAGTGAAAGATTGAAATCCGGAGGAGAGTGAAGGGGGCGCCATTGCTCCCTCTGGGCCCCTCCCTCATGTACAGCGTAACAGCACAGCAACCAGCATTACCCGGCCCTGGTAAACACCTAAGGCTCCGCCCCTTAAAGCAACAGACTCGCCAAGACAAAAAAAGAAAAAAAAATGGCCCAAATGACAGAACACTTCAAAGCTCTAGAAAAAATACAACTAAGTGAGGAAGAGATAGCCAACCTATCAGATGCACAGTTCAAAGCACTGGTTATCAATATGCTCACAGAATTGGTTGAATCTGTTCGAAAAGTAGATGAAAAAATGAAGCCTATGCTAAGAGAAACAAAGGAAAATGTACAGGGAACCAACAGTGATGTGAAGGAAACTGGGACTCAAATCAATGGTGTGGACCAGAAGGAAGAAAGGAACATCCAACCAGAAAAGAATGAAGAAAGAAGAATTCGGAAAAATGAGGAGAGGCTTAGGAACCTCCAGGACATCTTGAAACGTTCCAACATCCGAATTATAGGGGTGCCAGGAGAAGAGGAAGAACAAAAAATTGAAAACTTATTTGAATAATGAAGGAGAACTTCCCTAGTCTGGCAAAGGAAATAGACTTCCAGGAAGTCCAGGAAGCTCAGAGAGTCCCAAAGAAGCTGGACCCAAGGAGGAACACACCAAGGCACATCATAATTACATTACCCAAGATTAAGCACAAGGACCTACATCCAAGATTACTGTATCCAGCAAAGCTATCATTTAGAATGGAAGGGAAGATCAAGATAAGGTCAAGTTAAAGAAGTTCATCATCACCAAGCCCTTATTATATGAAATGTTAAAGGGAGTTACCTAAGAAAAAGAAGATCAAAAATAGGAACAGTAAAAATGACAGCAAACTCACAGTTATTAACGACCACACCTAAAACCAAAACAAAAGAAAACTAAGCAAACAACTAGAACAGAAACAGAACCACAGAGATGGAGATCACATGGAGGGTTGTCAATAGAGGAGTGGGAGAGGGAGAGGGGGGAAAGGTACAGAAAATAAGTAGCATAAATGGTAGGTAGAAAATAGACAGGGGGAGGGTAAGAACAGTGTAGGAAATGTAGAAGCCAAAGAACTTATATACATGACCCATGGATATGAACTATAAGGGGGGAATGTGGGAGGGAGGGGTTGGGCAGGATGGAGTGGAGTTGGGGGGGGAATGGGACAACTGTAATAGCATAATCAATAAATATATTAAAAAAATATTATACCAAAAAAAGAAGATAGAAACATTTCAAACAAACAACCTAATCCTACACCTACAAGAACTCAAGGAACAACAACAAAGACAACCCAGAGCAAGTACAAAGAAGCAAATAACCAAGATCAGAGAATTAAATGACATAGAAATTAAAAGCACAATTGTAAGGATCAATGAATCCAGGAGCTGGTTCTTTGAAAAGATAAACAAAATCAACAAGTGTTTAAGCAGCCTCATCAAGAAAAAAAGAGAGAGGACCCAAATAAACACAATCAGAAATGAAAGAGGAGAGACTACAACTGATACCACTGAAATACAAAGGACTATAAGAAATTACTATGAAGAACTATATGCCAAGAAATGTGAGATGAAATGGACAGATTTCTAGAAAAATATAACCTTCCAAAACTCAATGAAGAAGAAGCAGAAAGCCTGAACAGATCAATAACAGCTAATGAAATTGAAACAGTAATCAAAAAGCTTCTGACACGCAAAAGCCCTGGACTAGATGAATTCTCACAGGAGAATCCTACAGAGCATTTAAGGGAGAGCTAACCCCCATCCTCCACAGATTATTTCAAAAAATTCAAGAAGATGGAAGACTCCCAAACTCGTTTTATGAAGCCAAGATCATCCTAATCCCAAAACCAGATAAAGACATAACAAAGAAAGAAAACTTCAGGCCAATATCACTGATGAACATAGATACTAAAATCCTCAACAAAATGTTGGAAAATGCATCCAGCAATACATTAAAAAGATCATCCACCATGATCAAGTAGGATTCATCCCAGGGATGCAAGGATGGTATAATATTCGCAAATCAATAAACATAGTACACGACATAAACAAAAGCAAAGAAAAAACCACATGATCATATCAATAGATGTGGAAAAAGCATTTGATAAGGTACAGCATCCATTTATGATAAAAAAAAACACTCAGCAAAGTGGGAATAGAGGGAGCATTCCTCAACATAATAAAGGCCGTATATGAGAGACCTACAGCCAACATCATAGTCAATGGACAAGAACTTAGAGCTTTCCCACTAAGATCAGGAAAAAGACAAGGATGCCCAATTTTACCACTTGTATTCAACATAGTATTGGAAGTCCTAGCCACAGCAATCAGACAAGAAAAAGAAATAAAAGGCATCCAAATTGGAAAAGAGGAAATGAAACTGTCACTGTTTGCAGATGACATGATAGTGTACATGGAAAATCCTATAGACTCCACCAAAAAACTACTCAACCTAATAAATGAATTTGACAAAACAGCTGGATACAATGTCAATACTCAGAAATCAAAGGCATTGCTGTATACCAACAACGAAACTGCAGAAACAGAAATCAGGAAAAAAATCCCATTTGATATAGCAACAAGAAAAATAAAGTACCTAGGAATAAACCTAACCAAGGAGATAAAAGACCCATCCTCAGAAAACTACACAACACTGAAGAAAGAAATGAAGGAAGACACAAACAAATGGAAGCATGTACCATGCTCATGGATTAGAAGAATTAACATCATCAAAATGGCCATACTACCCAAAGTGATTTATAGATTCAATGCAATCCCTATTAAAGTACCAATGACATATTTCACAGGTGTAGAAGAAACACATCAGAAATTTATATGGAACCATAAACGACCCCGAATAGCTGCAGCAATTTTGAGAAAGAAGAACAACGCAGGAGGGATCACAATACCTGATATCAAACTGTATTACAAGGCCACTGTCATCAAGACAGCCTGGTACTGGCACAAAAACAGGCACATAGACCAATGGAACAGAACAGAGAGCCGAGAAATAAACCCAAGTCTCTACAGTCAATTAATATTTGACAAAGGAGGCAGGAGCATAAAATGGAGCAAAAATAGCCTCTTCAACAAATGGTATTGGGAGATCTGGACAGCTACGTGCAAAAAAATGAAACCCAATCACCAACTTACACCATACACAAAAATAAATTCAAGGTGGATAAAAGACTTAAATATAAATCGTAACACCATAAAAGTCCTAGAGGAAAACATTGGCAGGAAAATCTCAGATATTCCATGCAGCAACATCCTCAGAGACATGTCCCCTAGAGCAAGGGACATAAAGGAAAGAATAAACAAATGGGACCTCATCAAAATAAAAATCGTCTGCATGGCTAAAGAAAACAGCATTACAATAAAAAGAGAACCAACGGTATGGGAAAACATATTTGCCAATGATACCTCAGACAAGGGCCTGATCTCCAAAATATATAAAGAACTCACAGGACTCCAGGAAGACAAAAAACCCAGTTAAAAAATGGGCAAAGGACTTGAACAGACACTTCTCCAAGGAAGACATACAGAGGTCCCAGAGACATATGAAAAGATGCTCAGCATCACTAGCCATCAGAGAGATGCAAATTAAAACCACAATGAGGTACCATCTCACACCAGTCAGAGTGGCCAACATAAACAAATCCACAAACAAATGTTGGAGAGGATGTGGAGAAAAGGGGACCCTAGTTGGTGAGAATGCAGACTGGTGAGGCCACTGTGGAAAACAGTATGGAGTTTCCTCAGAAAACTAAAAATGGAACTGCCTCTTGATCCAGCAATTCCACTGCTGGGATTATACCCTAAGAGCCCTGAAACACCAATCCAAAAGAACGTATGCACCCCAATGTTCAAAGCAGCACAATTTACAATAGCCAAGTACTGGAAGCAACCTAAGTGCCCATCAGCAAACGAGTGGATCCAAAAACTATGGTATATTTACACCATGGAATTCTACGCAGCAGAGAGAGAAGGAGCTTATACCCTTTGCAACAGCAGGGATGGAACTGGAGAGCATTATGCTAAGTGAAATAAGCCAGGCAGTGAGGGACAAATACCATATGATCTCACCTTTAACTGAAACATAATCAACAGAAGAAAAAAGCAAACAAAATATAACCAGAGACATTGAAGTTAAGAACAATCTAACAATAGCCACAGGGGACAGGGGAAGGGACAGTGGGGAGAAGGGTTTTCAGGAATTACTATAAAGGGCACAAGGACAAAACTAAGGGGGAGGGTGGAAGCAGGGGCGGGAGGTGGGTTTGGCTGGGGTGGGTTGGAGGGGTGGGGAGAAAATGCAGACAATAAAATTAATTGAATGACAATAAAATAACTTTAAAAATAAAATAAAATAAGACCCTACTATATACCTGGTGGAATCATCATAGTTAAAAAGTTGAATTATACCAATGTCGGTGAGGATGGAGAGCAACTGGAACTCTCAGAGACTTCTGGCGAGATGCAAATGGTACAACCACTTGGAAAATGAACTTGGCAGTTTTCTCAGAAAGTTAAACATTCACTTACCAAATAATCAAGTAATTCCACTTCTGCATATTTATCCAAGAGAAATGAGAACACCTGTCCATGGAAAGACTGGTACATGAATGTCTGTAGCAGATTTATTCATAATAACTGAAAATTAGAAATATGAAAACATCTTAAGTGCCCACCAACAGATGAATGGATAAAGAAATGTTTTATATATGTATAGCTCACATTATATTATTCAGCCATAAAAAGGAATGAGGTTTTGTTACGTGCTACAGCATGGATGAAACTTGAAAAAACTATACTAAATGAGACAAGCCAGTCACTAAAGGACAAATAAGTATGACTCCACATATGTATGTAAAATATCCAGTACAGACAAACCCATAGAAATAGAAGGTAGATTAGAGACTACCAGGGAATGTGGGAAGGGGCAAATGATTACAGAGTTTCTGTTTAGGGTAATAAAAAAGGTTTTGGAAATAGATAGTGGTGATGGTTACAAAGCAGTGTGAACGTAATTAGTGGTACTGAATTGTACACTTTAAAATGGTTAAAACAACAAATTTTGTTACATATATTTTACCGGAATAAAAAAAATCTATTAAAATGAGAAGTACAAAGAGAAAGAGAGAGAGAGAGAGAGAGAGAAATAACTCAACTGTTCATCAATGTGAATAAATAAATTGTGGTGTATTCGTGCAGTTGAGTCCTACTACTGTGCCACAAAGAACAAAAAAAATTGATACATGCAACAACATGGATAAGTCTCCAGAGTATTATGCTAAGTGAAAGAAATCAGGAACAGACTACTTACTGCATGATTTTGTTCACATAAAATTCTAGAAAAAGTAAAACTAGTGACAGAAAGCAGATCCATGGTCGCCAGGGGTAGGGGATGGAAGAGAGGATTAATATAAGGGACATAAGAAAAAATTTTGAGGTGATTGAAATGTTCTAAATCTACATATACAAATATATGTATTGACAAAACTCATCAAACAACTCTGAAAATTGGTGAATTTTAGCATATTTTAACTATATATCAATGAAATTGATTAAAAATTAATATGTCATGTCTATACACATTTACTTATAGCCATTATAATCTTTTATATTTTCACTGATATGTGAACTTCTTGGGTTTTTTAAATACGAAATAGCATAGGACCAGTAAGAATAGTAGGGTACCTCACATCAATGTGAATCTGAAGAAAGTCGGTACCGCGGGATCCCGTTGCCACTTTGCAATTCAGTTACATGTCTGTCTGTTCCACCTGAGGCTCTTGACACTCCCCTCTAACACATTGCTTTAGACATAATTTTTTTAAAAAAATGTATGGATCAGTCTCTCTGTCTCTATTTCTCTTACATATACACATATATAAGTAATGAATATTTCAGTGTTTAAAGCATTAAACATAATGTGTATAATATATTTGTACTTGTAAATTGTATGGGATAATTAAACAACATCCTTGTAAATACAACCACTTTACAAGTAGGCCGTTACCACTAATATTGTGAAGCCTCAAGTGTGCCCTACCATCTTCCTGGATTCCTTCCTAGAAATGACTATCCTAAATTTGTGTTTTATCATACCTTTTTGAAAAAGTTTTACAACTTATGAACTCGGTTTTTTAAAAAAAGGATAGCCTAGAGTTTTCTATTTTTAAAAAAATCAGCCCACAGGTGTTTTACCTTTTTCACACTTCTCACGCCGTGAACTCGCAGGGCCGGGGCTCCAGCAGCCCGGGCTCCTTTCCATTGGTTTTCGCACCGTGTGCGTCTCTGGGGGGAGCAGGCTGGTGCTTCAGCGGAACCCAGGCACCTTTCCCTTTGGCTTTTTTCTTTTCCTGAATTTTTCCCTTCACACATTTCAGGAAGCTATCTCAGCTCTGAGAGTGCCCGGTATGCTCAACATGGACATTAATTCTCCTGGCAAGAATCTTGCCCTTAACTTATTTGCTCACAACAGTGCCCACCATGTGCTCAGCAACACTGTGGACTCTTCCTGTTTTGCTCTGGTGACATTTGTGGGGCATTGCTTCTTGAACAGAGCCCATTGCCTTGATGTCTACAGCATCACCTTTCTTGTGGATCCGCATGTACGTGGCCAAAGGAGCAACTCCTGGTTTTTTAAAAGGCCAAGAAAATATATGAGGTCTGCGGAAGGTATCCAGCCATATACTATGAAAAATAGAGACATTTATTGAAGAAGATACAAGAAACATTGTACACAGGACAATGACGCCTCAGTCCCCTTCAAGGTAGGCACCTTGGGACCTCACACGGTTCTCCCAATCACCATCAGCTGACCTGTCGTATTTTCCTGAATCTCATCAATGGTCTGAAATCTCTTCCCTTTCAAAGGTGATTTTTAGTTTTGGGAAAAGCCAGAAAGTTGCAGTGCACCAGATCTGGGCTGTAAGGGGGCTGAGTCCCCTGGGTGATTTGATTTTTTGATTTTTGCCAAAAAACTCTGCATGAGACATGATGCATGAGCAGGTGTGTTGTCATGATAAAGCTGCCAATCACCAGTTGCCATTAGCTGCAGCCTTCTGAATCATCTGAATAGTTTCCGTGGAGGAACGTTCAAGCCTAACACAAAATTGGATGTAGATTTGTTGCTCTACTTGCTCAGTCATTGTGAATGTGACACCCACACAGTACACATGCTCACACAACAGTGTCTACCACTCCCACTGACTAGTACAGTGAAGTTGTCATTGTTCACACATGCGCATTCCAGTCTGCTCTCCTTGGCTGCCAGGTTACATCAATGTCATGCAAACTGTTCTCATTATATTAACAATGGCTGGACTTTTTCTGGACAGACCTCATATAGCGGTGCCTTTCCTCTTCTTTTACGTTAGTCATTTTGGTGAATTACCGAAAGATGGTTCTGGCTGGAAAACAGCCTGGCATTTTCTATTTGTCCAGACTGACATTTATGGTAGAGAGACTGATGCCCAACGTAGCACTGAGTAGGGCTTTGGTTGGGGGATGCTCCTGCTCTTCTCCCTCATTCCCCAGCACCTCCCACCTCCCAGTCCTTTGTGACTCTTGCTTCCTCTAATCTCCAGAACCCAGGCCCACCTCCTGAGCTTCTCCCAACAGGGGACTTCCTGCCTCAATGGTATTTGCATCTTAGTGTGATGAGTTGCCTTCACCATGTGCCCTCCCCACAGGGTATTCACTCTCTATGCCTTGTTTCTTACCGTGAATTCAATAATTTGTCCCTCATGAAAAAAAGTTCATATTTCAGTGGAGATGGACACATGCTGGGACTGTTCAGGGTAGGATACGAAGGAGCAGTGGCCCTTATCCCAGGCATACAAGGGGCCTGAGCGAAGGGTGAAGATCAGCGATTAGGAGGGAGACTGTGTCCTGTCTGCTGCCCTGTCCCCCAGAGCTGGCCCATCACAGGAGGCCTCTTTTCCTGACTTCAGCCCCCTAATACCAGCTGCTTCCTCCTCAGGTCTTCCGGGCGAGGAGCCTGCCTAGCTGTCAGGAGGCAGGGCACCTGCACCAGAATAGTCCTCCCACAGTTTGGGATGCCAGTGTGTGCCGGGACAGCCTCCCTCTCCAGATTGTCCTGTCACTGAGTGCAGGGTTCTCAGTGTGTGTCTCTGTGTTGGAGTAAATTAACCAATTGGTGGGTGTTAACAAGCAATGACTTGAACTCACACCCCATTCAGATGACTGGTGTTTCATCAGGGATCCAAGTGGGGATTGGTGTGTGGGTGCACTTTCAAGAACACTCTCGATCACAGGCTAGGAGAAGATTTTGTTCCATCATGCCTCCAGACGCCTTCAAATCATTCCACCTTAGGGGCCTGTCTAGACACAGATCACCCAAATAACCACGGCCTGACAATCTCTTCTATGGAAAAGCTTCCTATTAGGAAAGTTTTGGAAGGGAAACTAAAAACTATGGACATGCAGAGGGAAAACTAAGAAGCTGAGGCTGGCCTTTGGGTGAGAGGAATTCGGAGAATCCTGGCTGATCTAACCGAAAGCACTTGCTGTGCCACTCCGTCTGGGCAGATTGGGGCTTAGTTTGAATTTCCTCTCCTTGACTTTGTTTCCCAAGAAATCACAATAGTCTGAGAAATGCTTCCAAAAATGTGAGTCAGGAAATCAGCAAAGAAATTAGCTAATTTGCTCTCTGAGAAGACAAGCAGGACCATAAGGTAAAACTTTAAAACCAGGCTTTAGGAGAGGCTGAGACCCTGAGTTCCAACCTGAGACCCTGGCTGGGTGAACAAATCATCGGCTATAAGTGATTAACCTAGTCATATGAAGGAAGGGGCTGAAAACTCTCTGTGGGTCTCTCTATCTCATTCATCATCTAGCCAGGCTTCTCTTTCATGTCTTCATGAACAGTCAAATATTTAAGTGACCACTTTCTGCCAGACACTTCTCTTGAGGAACTTAAAGCCTGGCAAGGACACTGACAAGACAATAGGCAAGTGCCGAGCAGAGGTGTCCGACACATGGTGTAGTGGAGGCACAGGGAGGAACAAGTCCTGCGTTGCAGATGTGGTATAGAACCCCCTGGAGGAAGTGCTGTCCAAGCTACCGCTTGATTGACAATTAGGCAGGTGTTAGACAGGCAAAGCTGGGAAGGGGAAAGAAAGTATTGGAAGTATTGTAAAGGCCTGAGGCTGACAGAGAGACCAAGGCGAAGAGATGTTAAATGAATTGCCTGAAGTCACACAACTGCTCAGTGGCACAGCCAGGGCTCACTTGAGTGGCAGATTGTGCTCTGAGTTGCTGCGCCATACTGTTCCCTGGCTATTACCTTCCTGGGCCCTCTCATCTCTGCTTACCTGCATCCAGTGGCAAGAATCAGGATGGGAGAGAAAAAAGCTGGAGAAGGGATCCGTCTTCAGAGTGGACCTGCACTCCTGCAAGCTCCCACTGGGACTCCTGCAGGACCTGACCCAGAGGATCCTCATTTAGGATGCTTGAGGAGGACCAGTGAGCCTCTATATATATGTAGAGGTTACCCAGGCGTGTGTGGGTGTGAGTGTGGGTGTGTGTGTGCCCCACACCGATGCTCACAGGCTGCCACTGAAGGATCTTTCCTCTTCCTGGAGATCTGTCTTGATGACCCACCCTTGGCTCATTTTCATGTGACCCTAAGAAAGGAACCAGGAGGCATGGCCTCGTGAGCTAAAATGTCTTAATGAGTCAGGATGCACCCGTGAGACTTACCTTATCTTCCCTTCTTTCCCAAGCAGCAACACTGTTTCACACATCAGCAGCCCGTATCTGTTTCATTCATTGCACAACTTAGGCTCTTTGGGAGAGCGGCCCTGAGCAGAACTGCCACCATTTTTTCCCTTATCACCCTCCTTGCTTTGCTCCTAGCTAACTGGATGTGTTGCATGGTTCCTTTACATTTGTGTGGTGCCTTCTAACATTTTTGTTCAAGCCCCAGGCCACCGCCATCTTGCAGCAGTCACTCCAGCCTGATGAGCATTTTGTAGTGCTCTCTGCATGGGAGATCTGTGGCCCTCCCTGTTTCTTAGCATTTAAAAAATAACTTTATTATGAGGGCAACCTTTAAGAAATAAGAAAACCTTCACCATAACATTTTTATACAACTATTTTCACATTTGCATGTTTCTTTTTAGACTTTGTTCATATGCATAGTCTATTTTACATAGTTATAATTGTAATATATATCACCTTTTTCACTAATTTTGAAATCATAAACAATTTCCTATGATTCTACAGCTTTTGTAGTAACCCTTGTCATGTCTATATAATATTGCTCAGGCAATAATTTATTTATCTTTTTTTAAAATCCTCGCCTGACGGTATGTTTATTGATTTTAGAGAGAGAGGAAGGGAGAAATATTATGTGAGAGAGAAACATCAATCAGTTGCCTCCCGTACATAATCCGACCCCCCGGACTGGGGATTGAACCTGCAACTTAGGTGTGTGCCCTGACCAGGAGTCAAACCTGCAACCTTTAAGTGTGTGGGATGACACTCTAAACAACTGAGCCACCTGATCAGGGCCATTTATCCTTTTCATTAGACATTTAGATTGCTGCTGGGTTTTGTTTTTCTTTTACATTAGAGGCAATGCATACAGCTTTTATCCTGTGTTTATTTCTTTGGGACAAATGCCCAAGAATGGGATTACGAATCAAGGGAGAGACATTTTTATGATTCTTTTTTTAAAGTTATACAACACAGTGATTAGGCATTTGTATAATTTATGATGTAATTCCTCTGAAAAGTCTAGTACCCACCACCATACGTAGTTATTACAGTATTATTAACTATATTCCCTATGCTGTAGTTTACATCCTTATGACTATTTTGTAACTACTAATTTGTACTTAATCCCTTCACCTTTTTCACCCAGTCTCCCACCCCCTCTTCCCAAACAGTCTGTTTCTGTTTTGTTTATTTTGTTTGGTTAGATTCCACATATGAGTAAAATCATGTGGTATTTGTCTTTCTCTGATTTGCAAACCCACTTTGACCTGTTCCAGTTCAAGCATCTGCAGAGAAACGTTCCCTGATTTCTTCTCTCAGAGTTGGGCACTCCTTTCTCTGCGCTCCCATTGCACTTAAAAAAAAAAATTAGGGATTACATGCATACATACAGTAAAATGCACAAATCTTAATTATGAAACTTGATAAATATTTTTACATGTGCACCCAGGGCAACCACCATACAAATCATGATATAAGACAACTCCAAAATTCCCAGAAGGTTCCGTTGTGTTCATCTCCCATCATCTCTATCCCCAGTTTTCATTTCCATTTGGCTTTTATCATCAATTAGCATTTGGCTGTTCTTGATTTTCATATAAATATAATCACATAGTGGGTACTTTTTTGTGTCTGGCTTTCTTCACTCAATATTATATCTGAAAGATTCATTCATCACATAATTCATTCTTTTTTACTGCTGCTATTGCCCATTGTATGGCTATGTTACAATTTATTCTACTGTTGATGGACATTTTAGACTACTTTCAATTTTTGCCTATTATAAATAATGCTGCTATGAATATTCTTATACATGTCTTTTAGAGAACCTACCTATGCACTAATTTTTCTAGGGAAGATATCTAGGGGTGGAACTGCTGAGTCATTGGGTAGGTGATATATTTAATTTTGACAAATGATATTGCCAAACATTTACCCAAAGTAGTCCTAGTCATTTACACTCCCGCCAGCAGGGTATGAGACTTCCAGCTGCCTCACATTCTCGCCAACATTTTGTACTATAGGCATTCCAGTGGATGTTTAGTAGTATCTCATTGTGGTTTTAATTTGCATTTTCAAGATGAGTAAGTACCTCTTCATACACTTATCAGCCATTTGGAGATTCTTTCTTGAGAATTGCCTGATCAAGTTATTTGCCCAATTTTTATTGGTTGTCTTTTCCTTTCTGGTTTATAGGAGTTTTTTAGAATTCCAAATATGAGAACTTTGTTAGATATATGTGTTATGAGTGTTTTCTCCTGTCTGTGGTTTGACTTTTCACTCTTAATGATGTCTTTTGATGAAAGAAGTTCTTGATTTTAAGTTCCAGTTATCAATCTTTTTCCTTATACTCACTGCTTTCTGTGTCCTGTTTAAAAAAATCTTTGCCCACTTCCCACTGCATTTAGATTTACCTGTGCTATTTATGTGCTTCTTCCCCACACCTGTGAGATCCTGAGGGCAGAGACTATATCTTATTCTGCTCTGTATACTCAGAACCTAGCATGGAGCTTGGAATATGATAACAGTTCAGGAATCACTTGATTAATAAATTAATTCATGCACTACATTAAGTAACACACATAGTCTCTGTACACAGAGATTTTACTTCTAATGAAAATAAATGATACTGAGAAAATCCTTGATGTGTATGTCTATGTGTGTGTGTATGTGTGTGTGTGTGTGTGTGTGTGTGTGTATATATATATATATATATATATATATATATATATATATATGAAGGAATAACTATTACATTCTTTGAAACTGCATATGAGCTGCTTTCTATGTATGCAGATTTTTATGTATGCAGATGTTTGCATGTCTGAAGCAAAAGCTGATAAACTATTGTAATTTCATTAAATAGGATCCAGTGTTCATTTTCACTGTAAAAGGGAATCATTTAGAGCTTAAATGAATTTTCTTTTCTTCCCAGAGAATTTAGATAGAAGATACTAGCCCAAGCACTTGCAAAGCTTTATGATATGAAGAAACATTTATACACCATATAAAACACATTTACAAATTATCTCATTAGATCCTTACAACCAACCTAAAGCAAGTAAAATAAATGTCAGGCTAGCTTCATTACGCCTACGGAGGGATTATAGCCCGGAGGAATTTGACTTGCTCGAGTAACAGTGAGTGTTGGAGAGATGACCCTATGTTGTGTGACTCTACATGGTCCTGCATACTCATGGTTGAGGTGTTTTTTCCCTGACCCCCATTCCAACTACCTTAAGGTGTTTCTTCTTGAAGGCCATACTGTGGTGCTTTGGCACCTGAGAGACCTGGATCTCAATTCCTGCTGCGAACACCTATTAGCTTTGTGAACTTGAGTAGTTCACTGAACCTCAGTAATACTCTGAGCTTCATTTTCTCATTTATAAAATGACTCCTACCTCACAGGTTTATTTCAAGAGTTAAATAAGGTACAAGATGTCTAGAGCTGGGCAGTCCTCTCCTTCTGTTCTTGAATCTCAGATTAGCAAGGAAGGGTTTTTATATGCAGTGTCCCCTAGAGCATCTTGTAGGCAGGGAATTGGAATGGTCTGATGGCTGACTCCAAGACATCACTCAGATTTTTAGAAGGTATCTCTGTTCATAATCCAGTGGCTTATCTAACAGCAGACACTTTTGAATAGATATTAAAATGGTGTTTGTGGAGCAAAGTGTCGGAATTTGGCTTTAATCCCTTAAAGTGCCAAACTTAGTTGGGGCTGGTGATGACAGCTGGAGGTCTTTGATCCTTATGGTAAATTTGTGACAATTAATTCAATGATTACTCTTCTGAACAAGACACTTCTTTTAGAAACTATATACTTGCAATAAGTGGGTTTTTTAAGTAAGGCCAGCTTTAGGTTCGGTTCTTCACTTCTTTCTAGTAGGCCCAGCATGGTAAAGGAGGCCTGGTCTCCACCATGAAAGAATTAAAGCACTCCCTTTTCACAGATGTGTCAGTAATCTTACAAACCGGCTCTACTAAAGACGCGGCTACTAGTTATCACTTTGTTGGTGATATTTCTAGGGAGAAGCTAGTGGGAGACTAAGGCACAAATTAAGAATGGGCCTGTGTGGGAAAATAATTTGCCTAATGCCATAAAAGCCCCCCCAAAGCTGAAAGGCTTGGGAGAAGAGGATAGATAGTTGTTCCATTCTGGGGGATACTGTGAGGTCTGGATATGGGATTTGAGCAAGGAATAGAGGAAGTTGAGAGAATGGAATTTACTGGCAGGAGGAAAAGGGAAAAGATGATGACAACCAGGCCAATCTTCCCCAAATAAGAGTGACAAACTAATCAGCTTCCCTGTGGGTGGGATCCAACCTCAACTGACACAGCCGACTAAACAAGAAAGCACATCTCCTTAATTGGAGGAGGGGAAAAAAAAAAGGAAGATGGGAGATGTTGAAAGATCTGCCATTTATACCAGTTCACTAAAGAGGAAGGTTTTTTCTTTTTTCATTAGTATAAAAATATTACAAACTGCAGCCCACTCAAATTAGGCTTCTGTCTCCAACACCACACTGAAAATGTTCTTGGTCTCCAGTGGTTTCTTGTATCTAATGGAGACTGGACTGTCCCTTTCACTTGACTCCTAGGCAGGAGTAGACATAGTTGGCTGCTGGATCCTTTCTTTCTTTCTTTTTTTTTTTAAACTTACTGATTTTTGAGAGAAGGGAGAAACATGGATTTGTTGTCCCATTTACTTAGGTATTCATTGGCTGATTCTTTTTTTTGGTTCTGATTTTTAAAAAAGACTTTATTTATTTTTAGAGAGGGGGAGGGAGAGGAAAGAAATATCCATGTGAAAGAGAGACATCAGTCAGTTGCCTAAGTGCCCCGTCAGGGACCGAACCTGCAACCCAGGCATATGCCCTGACCCAGGATCAAAACCTGCAACATTTCATTTTGGGGGATGGCACACAGTGGAGCCACCCCAGTCAGGGCTGTGGTTGATTCTTGTGCGCGCCTTGACCGGGGATCTAATCCCGCAAGCTTGGCGTGTGGGGAAGACGTTCTAACCAACTAAACTACCCGGCCAGGGCCTAGATCCTTCTTAAACATTCTGGCTCTTGGCTCTCTTGACACTTGACCTTAGTTTCTCCTACCTACGTAGTTTCTCCTATGTAGTTTCAAGGAGGTTGCACCTCCTTGACTGGGCCTCTTTATGTTAGTGATCTCCAGGCCTAGTTCTGGGCCCTTTTTTTTGTTTTTGTTTTAATTTATTGATTTTAGAGAGAGAAAAGGCAGGGGAGAGAGAGATGAGAGAAAAACATTGATTTGTTGTTCCACTCAGTCACACATTCATTGGTTGCTTCTTACATGTGCTGTGACTGGGGATTAAACCTGCAACCTTAGCACATCAGATCGATGCTCTACCAACTCACTACCTGGCCAGGACCTGGGCCACCTTCTTTTTCCCTAGGTGACCTTATTCTAATGGTACTAAAATGCACCTATAACCCTGGCAACTTCTCAAATTGCTAACTCCAGTCTACCTCTTCTTCAGACTCAGACTCACATACCCAACTTCCCATACTATACCTGAACTTGGAAGTATCACAACACAGCCAAAATGCTTTCTACCCACCAACCCTGCTTGATGTACCAGTCTTCCCGCCTCAGTAATGATACCACTACCTAGTCACCTGCTAGAAAACTTGTCATTCTTGGTTTCTCTTTCCTTCCTTCTTTCACATCTAATCCAACAGTCTTTTAATTCTACCTTCAAAATGCATCTCTAATTTATATACTGCTTCCCAGTGCCACTGCCACTGGTCAGGGCAAGCCATTTTGTACCTTGATCATCGCAATAGAACCCTGCTCTCTTCCAATCTACTCTCCGTATGAGCGGCTTCTCATTGCACTCGAGACACCAAGTCCCTTACTGGGGCCTAAGGGGGCCTTCTGTAACCTGGCTTTTACTCATTTTATGCCATTCCCTTAGCTCACTACACGTGACAGACATACTGGCCTTCTCTAAACACCTCAAAAATGTTCCTGCTCCACAGCCTTAGTATTTGTTTTTTGTTTGGAAGTTTTCGTCCTACTTTTAAACCATGGCCTTCTTTTCATCCTTCAAGCCTCCACCTAAATATTATTCCCTAATATCTTATTTAAAACAAAATTTTCTACTGGATCCTTAGTTTGTTCACAGTATTGGAATGATATCTGTACTTTTTCATTTGCTAATTGTATTTCTAGCTAAAAAGAAAGTTCCCAGGGGGCAGGGGCTGTGTCTGTTTTGCTCATCACACCTCTATCATTTGGCACATAGTGAGGCTAGTTAAGGCTAAGACAGGTACTCTGTTGCTGGAAGAATGGAAAGGGTGCCCTCTCAGCCCAATTTAGGTAGGATGCCACCCCATGACCAGTCTGTGTCGCCAGGAGACAGGTCTTGAAAGAAGATGGCACGTCCCATGAGGGCATGCTGCTGAAGCATGGAGATGAGGAATAGTTCCACCAGAGGAAGAGAAGCAGCACAAACTTGTCCTGAGGGGACTGTGAGCTGGACACCAATCCCAACTTCTTCTACACAATTTAATCCTATCTCCTGACTTTTCTCCCACTACTTTAATAATTATTCTTTTCCTTCACTTACTTGAGCCAAGGCCTCATTGCTGATTTGAAGAACTAGACACCTGAATTGTCCAAATAAGTCAAATATAGAATCTTACTTTCCTAACAAGGCCAGCAAACCCAATGATTTCATGACAATGAGACCAACATTTATAGAGAGCACTTACCATAAAGGTCCAACATACTACTGAGAGCGGAAAAGAAGCTAGCAGACATTACCCTCGACAACGGGACTATGAGCTGACTTATGCCAATGCTACTGTCTTAAACGTGAGAATATGAGGTGAGATTTCGAAACCTGGTTTGTATTAATATCCGGACTTGTCTCACAAAACAAAAATACAAAAAATACTGAAAAGTTTTTATTTTATTTCCAAGATCAAATATTACAACAGGAAATTTACATGTATTTATAAAAAATGCAGCAGTTGAATTTATAGATCAGAGGTTTCCTTGAGTTTGGTCCCTCTCTCAGCACAGTGAGCTGATGTCTTCAAAAGATTTACCGTCCCATTCCCCTCCTTCCCCCACCCCATTTGTCCCACCCCCTCTCCAGGTCAGGTTGCAGTATCAATATAGAGCAACTGGTTACAACACAGCAAGAATATTCACAATTTGGTACAGCCAAAACCAGAGGATCACCAACCGAGAAAAAGATCCTTATTTTAGAAATTTACCTATAGACTATGTGTATCTATAGATACATCACACCCAGTTATCTAAGATTTCCCTGGTTTTAGAGCAAGTGGAAGTTCCATTGAGTCTTAGCCAGCAGTCACAGCTCCGCATTATCTAATGGCATGTTTTTCTCCTCCTACAAGTTTAGATTTTCTATGGCCTCCTCCGTGTGTCTTCAAATTTAAGGCTTTCCCTAGCACCTTTATTATCACTTACTAGATATACAGGAGGGTCTCTAGTGTACCATGAACAAAAAAAAATCTAGTGAATGATCCAGCTCCTTACTCACTGGTCCCAAAGCCTTCTTCCCATTTTTGAGAAGAGCTGCAGAAACAAATGGTATCTCCTAGCACCACTGGATTAAAAGCCCAGAAAACTGAGAACTACATGTGCATTTTAGGGAGCACTTGCCAGAAACACTACAAATAGGAGCACTGTCTCTGGCCATTATCTTCTTGGACTCAATTAACAAAGTTTCGCTACAGATTAAATTTAGAGCCGTCTTGCATTCCGAATGCAAATCTAAGACCACCACTTTGTCCAGAGTGAGTTGAGTACACAAACATCCCAGGGAATCTCTAAATACTGTTAGGAACTGCTTGAGAAACACTTTAAAGCAAATACCCCAAGTTGACTTCACTCAAGTCCCCAACCCACCCCCATCCCTATCCCCGAATAAATTTCATTCCTTGATTAACCTTTCTCAGTAAGATGGGAAGTGAGGTTTGAAAAATGTTCAAAAAACACAACTAGTGAAGTCATGCCAGAACTGGACATCCCGGATGATTTAAAATGCATTGTGCAAACTGAACTCACAAAGCATGCACAGAGCCTACGAACGCTCCTGAGTTTCCATGAAACAGTCAATACCTACTCAAAAACAGACTTTTGTTTCTTAAAGGGTAAAAAAAAAAAAAAAGACACCAGATGCTTAAAAATTATTAACAATCAATCAAAAGGAAAACCATCCTAAGATTCTTACAGAAATGAATAAAATTTTGTCTAACAGATTCATGCCAAAGCTTGGATGGAAACTCTTCAAAGTCTAAGAATCATGTTAGCATAAACTGGTGCTCATCTCTCTAAACCTAAGACTAGTGGGTCATCTCATAGATTTACTGCTTCCCAGCAGGATTTTAAGTTGCCTCTCCCAACCGAAGGGACAAACCTAGGAAAGTAACAAGGCCCAAGTTCCAAAAGGGGTAAGATAAATGGCCCCTACTACAAGGTTACTACTCATTAACTAAAAAGTGGAGATCACACACTATTTTCATTCTAATCAGTAGGTAAAATGAGATTTTCTGGTGGTAGTGGTCACTCCATGTGAGGTTTAACTTACAGGGAAATAAATTATCAAAGTTGTAAAAGCATGTAATTAGTGTCAAAAACCTATTTATGTTTTGAATCACACCATTTAATTTATTGATAGTTTCCATTATTAAGAACACAGAAGCTTTGAGAAAACATACTATAAAACGATTTTGTTAAACAGCAACATATCCAACCGAGCACCAACATTTCAATGCCATTAACTTGAAATAGATCCTGGTGACATGTACTCTAAAGCCAGTATCTGTGACAGGAAAAAAAGCAGAATGGCAGGGATGGTTCCAGTCAAGAATCTCTCCCTTATCAGTTAAGATGCCCATACTGAATCTATTTTAACAAAGGAAACAAAAAAGATTTTAAGGAAGGGATAATTCATTTTCAGGTCAGAATTTATCTAATGATTTGAAATGTTTCCCATTTTATTTACCACATTTAATAAATGAATGATTCATGATAGTTCAGTTAGATTAATAGTTACTTTTAATGAAGATAAACTTTTTATGTTCACTTCAGCTTAGCTTGACTATTACTTGAAAACCCAAGTGACCATGTAAGGGATAAAAAATTCTTGGGGCATTCTGATCTCTGTAGAGGAAATATCATTAAGCAAACAACAAAACCTTGCTGTCTGTTGCAAAAGAATTAAGTACAGGCAACTTCCCATATTACTAGATTAATATATGACCGTTCTCAGGCAAAATACTACCCTTGGTATTTGTATCTCTATTCCTGCAAGTAAATGTGGTTATCTTTTAAAAATATTTTACAGAAATGCTAAACTGTTTGATTAATGTAGTTTATATTGGATTACCCAACTCTACTTTCAGATCATATGGCAAAGAAAGGCCTGTACCAAAAATCAGGTTTATGAAGATGACCGAGGTCCTAAGCAATACAAGAGCATTCTGTAGGCTAAAAATGGGGTAGGGGTATCATGGAGCTAGCCATTCTGTATTTGGAATAAAAGAACTCTTAAGTAGAGAGAAAATGAGCTATAGAAATTATGTTTGCCTCAAATTCTTCCTTTGTATATTCATTTATTAAAAAAATTTTTAATGTTACATATTAAAACTTAGAAATGAATTTCTTAAACACAGCCAATTTCATTAAAATTATGACTCATTTACAAAGAATGGATTAAAAGATTTTCTAATTAAGGGTCCCATATCATTATGTCCAATAGCTGGAACCACAAGTTCACCTCAATGGGAAAACCACCAAAGTCATCATGTCTCTGTGAAAAATGCTCTTTGTTCTAAGCTGCCTCTCTAGCAGGACTGACACACAGCTGAGTCAAAGACCAAAATAAACATCACTAAAAATAGCAAATTTCTCCTAACAGGAGAAATCAACATACTGGCTTGGTATTCTCTGTTGATTATTTGCAGCAATAAAGAACATTTTTGCCACTATTCTAAAATGTGTACAGTGTAATTAAGTTTTATGGCAAGACAATAACTGAAATGCTAAGCAAGGCAAATCAATAAAGTTGAATATTCACAGTACACAGCTGTCTTTAAGTAGCCTTTTCATCAAGGCTTATATTTTTGGAAAACTGCCGTGTTCATCAGAGGGTTGATTCTTCCACTCTTATTTACTCTTACAACATTACTTATTCATCACCCTGCATCCTATGATTTACTATTAACCACTTAAATGAGAGAGGGCGCGAAAGAGAGATTGATATAATGGAGATGCACTCTATGGGATAAGAAACCTTTTTAAAAGTCAGTTTAACTGGATCTAAAAAAGTTGTTTCTGCCAAAAGTAAGTAAATTTTACAACTCACACAAATCTATTTCCTAACAATTGCTCAGTACAGTGCTTTGTTTAAGCACACAGGTAAAATAAAATTTAACTCTGGTATCAGTGAAATATTTGGTTCTCCTTAATTACATTTTATTCATACTCAACAATGATTAGGAATACTGCATTAAGTTTTTTAAATTAATGACTTGTGTTTAAAAGATCTATAAATATTATCCTTTTTTTTTTTTTTTTGAGACTTCAGTCAAGTGAGGTTAGTTATTGGGCAAATGAAACCCGGACAGAGAAAAAGCGAAGGAAATGATCAGGAAGCAAACTTTTAATTAGCTTAGGGGTAATATATAATAAAGACGACTGGAAACATCAAGTTTTGGAGTGGAATGGGCCTCAGAGATAATTTAATTCAGCAGTCTACCATTTGTGGGTTCTGCATGGGGTCTGCAATTCCATATGCACACTTACATTTTCTCCATCTATAAAGTTAATGATATTAATTATTTCACAGTTCCCCACCCCTGCCAAAGTTTAAAATCACAAGTCCTTTTACTTGAACAGACAGAACTCTTGATCTAGTCCAGTTCACTGTTAACTAGCAGCAGAGCTGTTACACAAGTCTGCTTATACCTACAGACAGTGCCCCTTCTGCATATCATATATAATATGCATTTAATCTGTACCTGGGTCGAGAAATTAAATCTTTCCTTCACTTTTCAGTCACTAGTGGCTCCCTCTAGTATTTTCCTAAGTGTCCAGTGAGATCTCTGCTAGCTAAAATCTTTAGTCCTGGGATCAGTAATTCTTTCCTATTTGGGTATTGGGTATGCCTTACTGATGATAAATATAAGCCCTAAGTAGTTACAAAAGTTGGAACTAAAGAATACAGGTGAGTCAAAAGAAAATGTGAGCTACAGTATATGCCACTTTTCAGCTTCATATTTTTGTGAAGAACGTCCTAACTGAAGAAGCGTACACTAGTCTTTCTCCTTCCTCCGCGTGCACTGAAATGATAGCTGAGCTCCGGAAAGGCTAAGCATTTACCTGTTCTCCCATTACCTCATGTGTAGTGTGTTTCTCCAACTGGATAAAACAGGAAGGAACTAGATGTTAGATTTCAAGATGTTTGATTAAGGACTCAATAAATAACTGATTTATACAGTCAAGGAAGGAAAATTTTATACAATATTTAAAAACATATACATAAATGGGTTCAATAATTTGGTTATGGGTGGGATACAGAAAAGACAACTGTATCTTTTCTGAAAAGTGTTTTAAAAAAACATATCATTTTTATCCTTTTTACTTATTCTTGGCAAATAATGCCACATAGTTATTTTCCTTTCACATTTCTATCAGTCCATCATTTCAAGAAAAGAATAATTAGCCCCTCAAAATAATGTTGTAAATAAGAATTTATAGGCATAGCACATATCCCACAAGCTTTAGGGAAACGTAACCAAATGATACTTTACAGAGCCAAACAACAGGAAGACAACCTTTTGGGCTGATGTCCCTACTGTAGGAGACAACAGCATGTGCGTGAAAAGAACATGGACTCTCAAAATGCCAATTTTGATTCTGCCACTTACTGGCTGTGACATCCTGAAACAAGTTCTCTGAACTTCAATTCTTTCCTATCTATAAAACGGGGAAAATATGAATTTTGTAGAGTTCCAATAAAGGTTAAAGGAGAAAATGCACATCAGGTACCTAGCACATGCTAGTTATTCAAAATTAGTTCCCTGTTCTTCCCTCATTTGCCTTTTTTCTCTTTTCTGGTTCCTTCCTAAATCAATTTCAACAGAAGTTTCCTGTCACTTTTTTCCCCACTAGTTTTCATTTTATATCCCTGTATTTGTGTTGTCACTTACTCTCAAAATCTATCTTGTTCTTTTCCTCCCTTTTATAATCTTTCAAGCTGTTTCCATACCTACAAGGTACTTTTGATTATCTTACTAACCTCATTTAATCTATTCAATAAAACTTCTCCAAGAGCAAAGCAATTTGCAGAGGAAATAAGACAAATGAGAGGAAGTATACTCCCTAAGTGAATTAAATTCTTGAGTAAAGCAATATTCCTTATTCACTTTTCCCACGTACAATCCATAATCCTTCCTTCCCAGGACCTCTGTATCAAACCCAGGATAATTACACTCCTGCCTCAAAATAAAATCCTCTACATCTTGTACTCTGAACACCCCAGCTGTACTGAAGTTGACTCATGCCTCATCTCTTTAATATGTTTACTTAAATCACTTAATATATATACTTGGTCATTTCATAGCTGAAAAAGTCACTTTGGTTTTGCATAAATGGATATGCCAGGGCTGAGCTTATCCAAAAGAACTACATCCTATCATTAATGAACATGTTGTCTTGGGTTCTCTAGACATGTTTTATAGAGACACTAATAGGTAAAAGAATAAAACAGAGTCCTATAAAGAAAGCTCTAGACTTCACATTTTTGACAGATTTGGGCTTTAGCTGTGACTTGACTTTGCTGAGAAGAGATGGGTGCCATCACAGCACCAAAACTAGGCATAGCCTCACTTCTTACCCTGTACCTCCCTGAATTTTAGATTCTGACCTTGTTTACCACATCTTTTTTTTTACCTTCTAATGCATCTTTGACAGTATACAGCTCTATTCCTTAGATAGTAAGTCTACTAACCAAGTTCAGAAATACAACTGAGGAATCAACATGAAAACCATATTTCCTCAATAATTCAGAAGCTGCTAGTTAGCCTGAAGAGCCTATATTACTCAATCACCAATCTAAAGAGAGAACTTTGACTCAAGATATAAATGAAATTGTAATTATATAAATATATTTATAAATATTTATACAATTATATACTTATACATAAGCACTTACACAGACTTAGAAAAAATGTAAGAACATTAATCCAAAAGGACTCACTGAAGAATAAACAGAATTTTCCATGATTTCCTTGAGGAGAAATATTACTCGTTCCTTAGGGAGAGTCCCTCAAGATTCAACCATTAGAAACCATATTCTTTAATTGAGTACTAGCAACACATAAGCATCTTTTAAAAAAAATTCCCTAGTTACTAATTAAGTGACCTTAAAAGAGATGGGAACCTTAAGTTCTCTGAGCAATAGCAATGGATGTTCCTCAAGTAGATGAATCAATCAATCTGAATCCCCAATTGATGCAGTAGGTCCATCTTATATTACTGTTTTACAGCAAGTTAAAGTCTTGATTTTGCCACTAGAATCACCACTACCCTTTCAGAGGACTCTACTTAAAGCTCAAAGTAAGAACTGAGCATACAGTGAAGCTGGTGGGTCAAATAGTGTCATGTAGATTCAAGATGGCATCTTCCGAACAACACTGAAAAGAGCTTTCACTAACTACAATTTGAAGAAAACCCACACCTTAAGGCTACTGGCAATCTTCCCCACCTCACTAAATGTTGTCTTATGAGTTGAATTTAAAGGTCTTCACCCTAGACGGGCTTTCAGTTTTGATACCTTTTGCAAGAAAAAGCATGAGGAATTAAGCTCATTTAGTCACCAGAGCCTTTTAGAGACTGTTCCAACTAGGGGTAAGAATGAACTATTATTTCTAACCAAAGGAACATAGTTAGCTACTCTCAGCTGCATTCTTTGCTTCGACCCCCCGCCCCCAGGACATACGTAAGTATGCCTAAAGCACATAGGACAACCCATAACCACTGCGGTTCCAACTACAAGCCACTGTATTGCATGATCATTGAATAGCTGCCTTCTTTTAGATCACTTGGGGACCCAAACAATGGAAGGGCCAAAGGAACTAATATGCTGTACTGGCAAAAACAGCAAGCACCTTCCTATCCTAGTTACCACAATATGCTCACTAAAAGTCCATTCTAGGACTAGTAGGATCAATATGTTTATAAAGTAATAATGAAGAAAGCTGTCTCAGGCTAGGATATTAAAAGCCATCCCATGCTACTCACCCAACATTTAACACTCATTCTGCCAATAACACATCTCATGGAAATAATTCTAGCTGGGAGGATGGGAATCCTTTAAAAATTTTTTTTAAATATGATGAATAGTAATTATAAGGGATGCTTTCTCCATGTAAACAAAAGCCTGGTATTTTGTTACGTGATATTTCTTACAAGAACAATAAAACAAAACAAAACACGTGTTAAAGAATTTCTTCCCCCTACTAAAAATGGGGCTTACAAAAAACAGAGGTGGTTCTTATTCTGAATCTAGCCTTTCCTTTACCAAAGAAGTCTGAGGACTAACATTATCATTTGATCCCCTAAAAGTGCTGTGCAAGAGACCACTTATTGGAACACATAATTTCCTGCTGCCAGTACTGGGAGGCCTTATCCTTACATTTCCATTTGGTCACCAGATTACGTAAGAAAGCAAGAAAAACAAAGAAAGAAAGAAAGAAAAATAGGAAAAAGACGAAAATGGGAAAGGAGAGAAAAAAAGGTGGTAGAGGGTGAAAGAGACTGATTATAGGAGAGAGCAAGGAATAAAAGAGAAGGCAGGTGACTTGCTTGCCCAACTTTGGCTCTATGGTCCTATGAGCCAAAATGCATACTCAGTGACTTGGTATCTCACAGGAAAAGGGAAAAAAGGGGTAAGCTGAGAGAGGTCAGGCCATGGTGTTAATTTCTTTCCTGTACAAAGACAGTCTCTTGAGGACAAAGGCCTGCCTCTTGTAATGTAATGTCATAGTCCAGATGAGAGAGCTTCCTTCGAGGGAAGTTGGTGAGAAGTTCGAAACGTTCATTTGGATATCCTTTAGACTGGACATGCTTCACCAAAGCCTATGAAAAACAAAAGAAAGTCAAGGCTGTTAGATGGAAACAGAAAGAGCATATTAAAGAATTACATATATAATATTCATTTTAATCATATTAGATAAGATAATGAAGTTTAAGTTACTCTTTCAGAAAACCAAAGCTTACATAAGCCTTTGGAAGGGCCAACATAACCCTTGGGATGGGGAGATAATAAACCTGCATCCAATAATTTAGGGCCATTAAGTGTCACTGCAATATACAGGGTTATTAGTTTCCTCAATAAACAAACCCACTATCTATTTATAAAATTATTGTCCTCAGTTTTAAACATTTGATCAGTTTTACCTTCCTTCATTCTACCTATAGCCAATCTTGCCACCTGTGCACTAAATCCCTTCTTGTCTTCTCAGAAACCTTGCCACTACAGGTCGTCTCTGCTTTTACAGGTATCTTCAACATCTCCCTCTCCACAGGCGCTTCCCATCAGACTTAAACATGCTCAGTCTCTCCAATCATTTTTCTCCCTCTGATTACCCTCACCCACCTCTAGCTTCACAACCAAACTTCTCAAAAAAGTGGTATTTGCTCCATCCATTGTCTCATCTCACATTCCCTTCCAAATACTAGACCTGGGAGACAGTTTGGGTATCAGCACCAGCAGCCAGATCGATCTCACTTCAAAAATCAGACTGTCTCTAGCTAGAGAAAATGGCCAGGTACAAATACCTGACCCAAGGGGAATTCATTCATAGGCTAAACTAAGTTAGACTCATTCTCTTTTCCAGGAGTTGAAAAAGACAAAAGACAGACCCATCAGTTGTAGACTTTAGAGTGAAAGGTCCTCAGCATCACTATGATGATGGACAAACAAATGCCACCAGTATAGAGAGAGAAAAGTGGTGTGAAGCAGAGAATTACAAGAGGGAAACCAAACAAGCCCCATGACAGAAATACACAGATTTTTCTTGGTTCATAACCATTTTGCAGTTCCAGTTACTAGGAAGGTCAGAAGCCCCACTATAGTCTTAATTCCCCATTTCCGGATAAGATGTTACATGAAATGCAGCCATGAAATAAAAAAGCCCTGATTGGAATAGACCCTATGTGACTTAACTAAGATAATTAAGGAAGGAAATATATTAATTAAAATTAAGATTAACCTCAGTTAACTTTCCAGTTAAAGAATGAATACCTAATACTGATTTCAAAGAATCAAGCCAATTACACCAATTAATTAGTTTCGCTCTTTTAAGCAAGCATTTCCAATTAGATATACTTACTAGCAATTTAGCTTGCTCTGGAAGAGTGATCTGTTCCCTTTTTCCATCTGGATACCGTAACATCAGCTGTGCTTTTGGTCCTAGGGTAAAAAAACAAAACAAAACAAAACAAACAAACAAACAAAAAAACCAGAGGCTTAAGATAAAAGACTAATTTAAACAAATAAATACACCCCTTCAGTAATATTCAAGTTTCAAGTAAAGTAAGTCTAGAACATAACTCACCATTTATATCTGTGCCCTCTACAATTCCATCTGATTTTTCAGGTGACATCTCCAATATTTCTGAATCCATGGCTGGCAATCCTTGGTGGTTTGTGGTTGTTCCAGGCTCAGTTCTGGCTGGGGGCTCAGTCAGCAGCCTTCTGTTCTCTTCTTTTCTATGCCCCAAATCTTTGTGGGGAGACTTTCTGGACTTGGCAAGATTCTCTATTTCCTCCTCTTCATCAGAGCCACAAACAGATATGAATTCCTCACTGCCAGAAAAAAGTTCAGATTCAGATTCTTCATCTGAGCGGCTATCCTGTTTTGCCTGTGATGAATCAAAATGTGTCTCTTGCAAGGAGGCTCTGATGGCAGCTTCTAGCTGGCTGTCTTCACTTGCATCTATAAGGCTCTCCTGCAAGACGCAGTCATAAAACATGGGTGGAAAGAAAAAGAAAATAGTTATACCAAAAAATAGACAGTCAAGTCAAACAGGGCATAAGAAATATAATAGCTTGCCAGTACTACTTTCTACTAAATGTGTCTCTTCTACTAAATTTTCAGCTAGTTGAGGGCAATGACTTTGTCTTACACAGCCAAATTGGAATGGATAGTTTAAAAGCAAAAATAAAAACTGTCATACCACCTGGCATAATAATGTTGCAAGCATAGGGGAGTTTTCTGCTTCAAAATGGGTAAAATTAAGAAAATAGTTTATTGCCTGCCCAGAAAAAGGTAAGAATTAAGGTTTTAAAGATTTTTTAAAATTTTTATTTATTTTAGAGAGGGGAAGGGAGGGAGAAAGAGAGGGAGAGAAACACCGATGTGCGAGAGATATATCAATAGATCGATTAGCCTCTCACATGCCTCAAACTAGGGACCTGGCCTGCAGTCCAGGCATGTGCCCTGACTGGGAACTGAACCAGTGATCTTTAGATTCACAGGCCAGCACTCCATCCACTGAGCCACACCAGCTAGGGCTAAGGTTTTAAATATAAAGCTAAACATTAGCCTTTAAAATGACTATACAAAGGGGCATGTCTACCTTGCTCACTGTTATATTCTTCAATTAGCATCGTTTGCCACATATATCAATAAATAACTCAACAATTATAATTTTGCAAAAAAAACCTAACAGAACTCTAACTTTCAAAACACCATACAAAAAATTGGGAAAAACAACAACTATATTTGCCCAAGCTTAATTACAATAAGATTTTCATTGTGATCATGAGAAATGCAAATTTAATAGTTTCCCTTTTGATAAAATTCTTTTTTTTTTAAAGATTTTATTTATTTTTAGATAGAGGGGAAGGGAGGGAGAGGAGAGGGAAAGAAATATCAGTGTGTGGTTGCTTCTCGTGTGCCCCTCACCGGGGACCTGGCCCACAACCCAGGCGTGTGCCCTGACTGGAAATCGAACCAGTGACCATTTGGTTCGCAAGGTGACACTCAATCTACTGAGCCACACCAGCCAGGGCCCTTTTGATAAAGTTCTAATGTCACAGATTTCACTAAACTTATTCAATCACAATATATGGGTTGTTTGCCAAAGCAATCTTGAGAAAGAAGAACAAAACTGAAGGTGCCACACTCCCTGATTTCAAACTGTTTTACAAAGCTATAGTAATTAAACTGTACGTACTGGCATAAAAACAGACACACAGAACAATGGAAGAGAACTGAGACTCCAGAAATAAACCCATCCTTATATGGTCAATTAAACTATGACAAAGGAGGTAAGAATATACTAGTGGGGAAAAGACAGCCTCTTCAATAAATGGTGTTGGGAAAACTGGATATTCACGTACAAGAAAACAAAACTAGACTACTTTCTTGCATCATGTAAAAGAATAAACTCAAAATGGACTAAAAACTTAAATGTAGGACCTGATATATCTGATATAGGGTAATATCCAAAATATATAAAGAACTCACATATATCTCAACATCAAAAACACAAATAATCCAATTAAAAAATGAGCAGCAGACCTGAATAGGCAGACATCTCTCCAAAGAAGATACACAGAGAGCCAACAAACAAAAAAGATGCTCAGCATCACTAATCATCAGGGAAATGCAAATCAAAACCACAAAGAGATATCAACTCACACCTGTCAGAATGGCTACATCAAAAAGACAATGAAGAACAAGTGTCGGGAAGGATGTGGAGAAAAGGGAACCTTGGTGCCCTGTTGGTAGGATTATGAACTAGTGCAACTAATGTGAAAAATAGTCTGGCAGTTTGTCAAAAAAATTAAAAACAGAACTACTATGTGATCGAGGAATTCAACTTCTGTGTATTCATCCAAAAAAAAGAAGAAAAACACTAATTTGAAAAGATATATGCACCCTATAAGCACTGTTTCTAATAGCCAAGATATGGAAGCAACCTATGTGTCCATCAATAGACGAATGGATAAAGAAAATGTGGGACATACATAAAATGGAATACTACTCAGCCACAACAAAGAATAAAATCTTATCTTTTGTGACATGGATGGACCTAGAAAGTATTACGCTAAGTGAAATAAGTCAGTATAAAACAAATAGCATATGATTTCACTTATATGTGGAATCTTAAAAAAAAAAAAACTAAGCAGAAACAAACTCACACATACAGAGAACCAACTGACAGCTGCCAGAGGGGAATTGGGTAAAGTGCTGGGCAAAAATTAAGAAGTAACAAACTTCCACTTATAAAATAAGTCATAGGTATGTGATATACAGCACAGGGAATATAGTCAGTAATACCGCAATAACTGTATATGGTGACAGTTACTAGACTTACAGTGGTGATCACTTCATAATGTATATATAAATGTTAAATCAGTATATTACAAACCTGAAAACTAATGACATGTCAACTATAACTTTAAAATTGAAAAATAATAAAATAAAAACTAAACTTAAAAAGAAGCATTGTTTGAGTGGAAATTTAGATTCTAACTCAAACAAAACTATACAAAAAAAATTTGTAAGATAACCAAAACCACTAGATTTCTCATGATATTAAATAATTACTATTAATTTTTAAAGGGTGTGTTAATGGTATTGTGATTGTGTTTTAAAAAAGAGCCTTGCCCTGGCTGGTGTAGCTCAGTTGGTTGTGGAGTGTTGTTCCATGAATCGAAAGGTGGTGGGTTCGATTTCCAGTCTGGGCATGTACAAGAGGCAACCAACTGATGTTTCTTTCTTATATCGTGTTCTCGTTCTTTCTCCCTCCCTTCTATTCTCTCCAAAAATCAATAAGCATGTCCTCAGATGAGGAAAAAATAGTAATAAACTTAAAAAGAGTCTTTGTCTACAGAGAACAGGCTGACAGCTGACAGAGGAGAGGGGGTTTGGGGATTTTGAGAAAAGGGTAAAGGGATTAAGCAAAAAAAGAACAACTCAGACGCAGACAACAGCATGGTGATTACCAGAGGGAAACCAGGATGGGGTGAGGTAGAAGAGGGTAAAGGGGGGATAAATAGTGATGGAAAGAGACCTGGGGTGGTGAATACTATATACACATCATATATTATAGACTTGTACACCTGAAACCTATATTAACCAATGTCACCTCAATAAATTTAATAATTAAAAATAAATAAAACTTTTACTTGAAGGTCTGAAAAAGAGAGGCTTTGTCTTTTAAAGATACATGCCAAAGCATAATGAATGAAACAACAAATTCTGAGATTTGCTGTAAGATAATGTGAACAAGATGGGATAGGGATAAAACACTTGCTGATAATTACTAAAATGAGTTAATGGATACACAGAGGTTCAATAAATTCCTTGTAGTTTTGAATATCTTTAAAATTTTCCAAAATAAAAAGGTAAAAAGTGTATGAGTTGCTAACAACAAACAACAACAGAAACACTAAAAAAATCTCATTTTGGTTTTCACTATCTGCCAACACTACAGCAAGAAATAAAGTTAAGGTTAATTTATATCACACGCACACACAGAGCACGTACATGTGGCCATGTGACCTGCGATGGCTTAGGTGGATTGCAGGTTTGTAACAATGACACTGCACACAGCATATAACTTGATTTTAAAGACTGTCTCCATGGTAGACACTGCTGGCTTCCTAGCCAATATCCATTCTCCTGATTCCTTATAGAATCTTAAAATGTCTATAAAAGAAAACATGCCAAGCTAAAATAATCCACTTATCAGTTTCCCTCGCAGCTACAAAAACATTGTGGTATAGAGCTAAAGCAGCACTTACAAGGAAAGTGTAGAACTAAATGCCTATATTAGAAAAAAACGGTCTCAATTAATCCTTAAGTTTCTGTAATAAATTAAAAAGTACCCACAGAGAATAACGAAATAAAATTAAATCCAACTACAAAGAGGAAAAAAAAAATAGAAATCAATCAATGATGTAGAAAACAGAAGAAAAGTCAATGAAACCAAAGCTTTTAAATTAATAAAACTGATAGGCCTCTAGAGCCAGACTGTCAGAAAAAAAGAAGCCACAAATTACTATAACAGTATTGAGAGGTGACATCACTACAGATACTACAAGGAATTACAAGAAGATACAATAAACAAATTTAAGTCAATACATTCAGCCCCTCAGGTAAAGTGGACAAATCCTTAGAAAGATATAACCTGCCAAAGCTCACTAAATTAGAAATAGTATCTGAGTAGTCCTATGTCTATAATGAAATTGAATTTGTATTTTATAACCTCCAACAAAGAAAACTCTAGGCCTCGGTAGATTCACTGGTGAATGTCATCAAATATTAAGGAAGAAATAATGTCAATTCTACACAAACTCTTCCAGAAAACATAACAAGAGGAAACACTTCCCAATTTATTGTGAGGCCAACATTAACCTGATGCCAAAACCAGACAAAGGTTTACAAGGAAAACAAACAAAAATACAAAAAAACTACAAATAAGTTCTCTCATGAACATAGTCACAAAAGTTCTGGACAGAATTTTAGCAAATCAAACAATAATATATTAAGAAGTAATGCATCAATTTTAGCAGTAATGAAAAGGTAGGTTTAACATTAAAAAAACCAACCAATGAAATTCACTAAATACAGTAAATTATGTGATTTTCTCATAGATGTGGGAAACCATGACAAAATCCCCTTACAATAAACTCAGCAAACTAGGAACAGAAGGAAACTTCCCCAACCTGATAAAGTGTATCTATAAGAAACATACAGCTAGCATCAAATTCAATGGTGAAAGATAATACCTTCACCCCAGCAACAGAAGCAAGGATGTCTAGTATCTCACCACTTCTATTTAACTTTATACTTGAGGTCCTAAGTAAGAAAAAAAGGGCAAGAGATTGGAAAAGAAGACATAAAATAAGTCTATTTATGGAGAATACGACTGTTTCTATAGAAAGTTCAAAGGTATCTACAAAAAAGCAACTAGAACTAGTGAGTTTAGCAAGGTTGCTGGCTACAAGGTCAATATATAAAAACTACAAAATATTGCTGAGAAAAATTCAAGTCTAAAATAAATGAGATATAACATATGCCATGTTCACAGATCTGTAGGCTTAATATTGTTAGGATGTCATTTCTCTCAAAAATGATCCACTGAGTCAAAGCAATTTCAGTCAGAGTTCTAGTAGCTTTCTTTGTAGAAAGTGACAAGCTGATTCTAAAACTTACATGCAAAGGACCTGAAAAAAAAACAAAACAACTACAAAGTTATAGGACTTAACCATGAGGTAAATAAAGCTACAGTAATCATTAAGACAGTGAAATATTGATGTGATGAGAGATGTATCACTCACTGGAAAGAATAGAGTCCATCAACCCATGCCTATATGATCAATCTTTGACAAAGGTGCAAATGCAATTTAATAGGAAAAGGATAACATCTCCACAAATGATGCTGGAACAACTGTATACCCATAGGCAAACAAACAAAAAAGCCACTAGACCCTACCCTAACACCATATATAAAAATTAATTCAAGGAGGAACACTGACTTAAGAGCTAAAACTAAAACGATTTATTAGATAAGATTTTAAAAAGCACGGTATAAAAGTTGATAAATTGGATTTCATCAAAAACTTTTCATTTGCTCTTCAAGACACTATTATGTAATGAATAAACAAGCAACAGACTGGGAGAAAATATCTATAAACCATATATCCAAGAAAGGACTTAACATCTAGAATATAAAAAGAACCCATACAACTCAGTAAGACATGCAATCCAAAAGAAAGTAAGCCAGAGATCTGAATAGACAGTTGACCAAAAGAGAAAGCAAAAAACACATGCAGGTACCAACATCAAAATTTGTCAAATTTAAAATTATAAATGTGTTCAGTTTATTGCACAGTAACTATAAAGTTATAAAAAAGTTAAATATAATAAATTTAAGGCTAATTTATCACACACAAAACAAACAGATGTATCATATGACACACAATGGCTTGAACTGACTGCAGATGGCAACGCTATGTACCATGTAGGCTGATTTTAAAGAATGACACTATGACGGACACTGCTCATTTCCTCCCTCTCATTCAGTCTTCTCTGCTTCCTTATTAATAGAACTTTAACTGTGTTTGTGGAAGAAAATGTGTCCAACTAAAATAAGTAGAACTCTTATATGTGTTTATCTGTTTACTTTTGTAATAGAGGCACTAACACGTTCCTACTTTTCCACACTTGGATATGATACCTAGGAACAGAGCTGTGACCATGAAGACAAAAGCAAGTACTAAGGATGGAAGGGAAAAAATAGAGGAGGAACCTGGTTTCTTGATGACATACACAAAATCAATCCCTAAACTGCTTGCCTCTGGATCTGGAGTTCCATGAGAAAAAAGTAGATGTCTTCTTTAAGTTATTATTTGTTGATGTTTCTCTTGCACATAGTTGATCAAAATTTGTAAAAATCAAGAGAATTTAGTATAACAAGTGGAGTCTGAGATACTAGTTGCCCAAATCACTTCTATGTACTTGTCCAATTTTTATGATTCCACTCTTTTCCACTTAGTGCCTTAATTTTTATAAGACACCTGGTAGGGTTGTAAACTCAATTTATGTCGAAATTCAGTAATTCACAAACTCAGGCTCTGGTTTTTGGCAATATCAACCTGATGACTACAAAAGATAAGAAACTCTCTTAGGGCAATTATAGAAACTCTGGGGTTTGAATGCCTTAAAAAAGAATTCTACCTAAGTAAAACTTCTCTTAGCAATGGGAAAAAAACCCAAAACCAAACTGTCCATAGATGAAAGTGAAACAATGTTTTAGTTCTGCACTTTCATGTTCACCTAAATAAAACTGCTCTGAGTAATGGCGGGAGGGGAGAAAATTCTATACCACTCCTTGGCAAGCACCCACAGCCTTTTCTTAAATGGCCACATTATTCTAGGTGATTACTTAAGTAATTGTTTCATCACTGTATGATATGCACTTCAAAGTCTTACCTTTTAAAACTAATTTTATCCTCATTGCCAATCAAACCCTAACAGCTCCTACAGGCAATGTGAGATTCTAGTGTCATTTAGATCTCTTTATTTAGTTTGCAATTTGCAATTAATTTGCAATTAATCTTGATACCAATTCAAACAGGTATGCCTAATAATAGCGTATTATAGAAAGTAAGTACAAAAATAACCTCTGGGTGCCCTAGCTGGTATGGCTCAGTGGGTTGAGCATTGTCCTGCAAACTGAAAGGTCGCCAGTTCAATTCCCGATCCGGGCCTGGGTTGTAGGCCAGGTCTCCAGTTGGAGGCATGCAAGAAGCATCCAATCGATGTTTCTCTTCCTCTCTGTCACCCTCCCTTCCCCTCTCTCTAAAAATAAATAAATAAAATCAAAAGAAAGGAGCGAGAAAGAAAGGGAGAAAGGTAGGGAAGAAGGGAGAGAGGGAGCGAAGGAGAATAATCTCTGGGTGGGCCAGAGAGCCAGGTCCTAAAGCTATATAACTAGTAATAATGACCAACTATACCATGAGAGTTTTCTAGCAAAATGCCATTTTTACAACTACTTAGACCTGGATACACCAGCAATGCTGCCCTTGAAAGAGATGGATTCCTCCCTCTATCACTGGAGCTTGTCAAACCAGTTCTCCTCACTGCTACATCTTTACATTATTTACTTCTAAACCAAACTCTTAGGTCACATGCCTTTACCCTAGCTGCAAGGGAGACTGGGAATATGAATCTTTTGATTTCACTGAGAAGACAGAACCCTCATGTGGGAAATTATCAAATTATAAAGAAGGCATCTAAGATGTTGTACAGCCACAAATTATAACTGTCCAATGCTTACATCATTAGCTTTACCATCTTAGGTTCAAACCTTCTATACAAGATATCTATATACAATTACACTTAATTGCCCATCATCACTTCTTAGTCATACTTACTGAACGGGCACATTTTTTGGGGGGGCTGCTAGAAAGTCCATCCAGTTGCCCATGTTCACCCAGAAATCCTGTCACTTGGTCCAAGAAAGAAGATACATCTAACTGATGCCACTCTACTAGCTTCTGACCTAAAAATTAAAAACCAGGATATATAAATATAAGGAAATCAATATACCTCAACATTCTCATTAAGTATTACTTTCAATATTTGCATAATTAAAATTTTAGGAACACATATCCCTACCCCTTATCAGTTTAAGTTACATAACATTTTCATAATCTAAAGAATACATTAATTACAGCCAACCTAAGATTCCCAGCCATCAAACTTCTTTACCTGCTGCTATCACTTACTGCCATTTAGGAAGAAAATTCAAACAATGCAAAATCTTGATAAAACTCAATTCACTAATAATAAAACCGGCTCTACACTCTGTTTTCTGGTGGGATTACAGCTAGTACCAGAACAATCTTAGTATTTTAATAATACAGAACCTAAGGGGATCCCTTATAATATGACAAGAAAGATGTAAGTCATTTTTTTGAAAGAACAGAACTGTACAAATATAAAATACTATCATCTCCCAAAATTGTAAGAAACAGACTCCCTAAAACATTTCAGTAGATGTTTAAGTGATTCTAAAGGACATCAATAAAAACTTTCACCTAAATTATTACAAAGAATTCTGAAATAGGATCCAGAAAAATATTAAAGATAATTATTTAGGCAACTAAAAAATAAGTCATAGGTCAAATGCTGTAAGCTAATAAAAATCTTACCTGTCCGTGGATCCAAGATGGAAACATAGGGGAAATCCCCTAGCTTATAAAACTGTATGTATCTCTGCCCCTCCTCACTGTCATGATAAACCTGTTAAGTCATTGATATAAAAAAAAGTCATCCTCTAAAAAAAGTTCCAATTACATTCCTGCTATATACCAACAACAATTAACTCTCCAAATGTGCTAGGATCTCATTCCTACATTAAAGAGAAAATGAAGGTCATCTGGTGTGAACTCCCTCAACTTCCTGCCCTTAGTTCCTCTGAAAAATTATACATCAATTAATTTTTCCTCTATTCCCAATTCAGAAGAGATATTGCTCTTTCTGATCAAGTTAGTGTTCTTTCAGTTCAAGTTATCTGTCTACTTATATCATTCCTGACCTTTATATTATACATCTTAATAAATCACAACATATTAAGATGATTATCTGGAGTGGCAGAGATGTTCAGTCAATAGTCGCAAATTAAAAGGTTATCATTCAGAAAAAAATACTACTGAATTTAGGCCTGTAAAACATGAATAAATAAATTAATAACATTAACAATACTTTACAGTGGGGAAAAATTCATTCAGACATTTTTATTCCCTAAAATTTTTCATAAAATAAAAATTTGAGCAAGATTATCTAATCTTCACTTGATAATTTATATAAAAAGAAAGTAGAACCAGCATGACTAAGTCACAAGCCTAAGTACATATAGTTAAAAACTATCAAACTCAAGCTAAAATCCAAGTCTTAGTCAAATAAATGTTTTTCTATTACTGAGATCTACATTCGCACTGTCAATTATAGCAGCCACCATAACACGCGCTATTGCAGTACTTGAAATGTAGCTATTCTGAACTGAGTAAGTATATATGAACCAGATCTCGAAAACTTAACATATAAACAAAAAGATCAAGACATCTCATTAATATTTGATTAGTTTTATATTAGATATATTGATTTTAAAATATATTAAAATTAATTTCACCTGTTTCTTTTGACCCTTTTAAATGTGGTTTCGGGAAAACTTTTAATTACATGTGTGGTTCACAGTATATTCCTATTGAAATATTCCTATTGAAATATTCCAGTTTTACACTTTAACAAGATATTTAAGATCTTTGAAGATATGAGTATTAAATGGTTACACAGCTTGGTTCTTCTTTATCTCTTCCCTTGGGAGTTCTTCACTGCTGCCCCAATTTTCACTTGTCCTTACTATTTCAGCCATTATGGGTGGTTTTACTTTTTCATGTGCTATAATTTAACTCAGTTATTAACTTTTTTCCAGTTTATAGCTAAATTCCTCCTTCTCAACATCCCATACCACAAAAGTAAAATACTACTAAAACTTTGACTAACTCTCCTCACCTGCCAGAAAATGAAATGTTCCCGGATAATATTCTTCACAGCTTCATTGCTCCACACATCACGGTTGAGGCACTGGCAGGCAAAGTCTTGTACATTCTGAATGTTTATCATCAGCCACTTATTCTGCATCTGGCCACACTCTTTGGCCTGTAAGAGTAAAGTTACACAACACTTGTTAGAAGTAATTTCTTCTTGGTAACTGATATGTTTCAGAGTCCAGAAACTGTCATCTTTTCATTTAAATACTACTAAGTTTTTTTCCTCAAGTACAACATCTAGAGTTTTTGGTATCTATACATCAGTTGCTTGGGTATGTATAATTATACTGTCCACTTTCAAGCATTTTTCAAATATAAATAAACTGTTATTGTTATAATGGCTGGATTTTTATTGTACATTTAAACATCTGAAAAAAATTATACAAATATTTAAGGTCAACAAGTCATGTAATTCTATCACTTATCTCTTTCAATCCCTACCCAAAAATATACCATCTTTTTTTTCTTTTCTCCCCTCCTCGACATACCCCATCTTCTTTTTAATAGATATAACCAGTGTGTTATATCTTGTTGTTTTATGTTCTTCAACATCATATCTATCCACATTTCCAAATACCACATTCATCTCAATTATTAGGCATGTGCTATTTTATACAATCACCCTGAATATTTCTGTAAAAGCTGCTGAGGGTATTTTCTCTTAGGATTATTTTCCTAGGAGTGAATATTATCAGAATGAACTTTAAAAGACTCCCCAATTTATGGCACAAATATTAATCATGAGTGTGTACTTCTTTTTGCTTAAAAGTTCCTCATCACCATAAAAACCTAAAAATGTTGCTGAGTACAAAAAGACTGACAGAAAAGCAAATGAGCAAATGCTTCCTTAAACCTTTGCACAGGAACAATGAAATGAAAGCCATAGGTTTGAGTAATTTTAACTTGAAACAATATTCTTTTCCATATCAGTTTGACAGAGGAAAATCTTAGGAATCAATTAACTCAGGTTAATAACAGTTGACGAATATACATCATTTTGGAATTACTGGGCAATGTGAGACTATATTCTGCTTTAAAAAGGTTTACACAGTCTTACAGATACTGTTTTCCTATTTTGTATAAATCTCCCAGAGAAAATCACTTTCTAATATTCACTGTTGATTCCACTAGTTTCAAGTTCAGAACAGAAATATCCCTGTATTGAGCCAGAAAGCTGTATTTACAGAAAGCTGTATTTAACTAGTCAAAAGCTTATTTTATTTTTTTAAAGATTTTATTTATTTACTTCTAAAGAGAGGGAAGTGGAGGGAGAAAGAGAGGGAGAGAAACATCAATGTGTGGCTGCCTTGCACGCACTCTCAACTGGGGACCTGGCCGGCAACCTAGACATGTGTCCAGACTGGGAATTGAACTGGCGATCCTCTGGTTCACAGGCTGGCACTCAATCTACTGAGCCACACCAGCTAAGGTTCAAAACGCTTATTTTAAAGTATACAAATATAATAAATTATTCCTTGCTCCTAGGAAGTAACGACTTCTTTACCTATACCACGCACAAGGATTGAATAAATGGGTGATAAATGAGTAATTATACTGCCTTAACTGAAAAAGTATTTGGGAATAAAGAAAAAAATTAACATTTCTAGAGAAGCAAATTGGAGAGTACTTATCCCTGTTTAACAGGATAAATTTACAAAGGTCTGTCTAAACTACAGCACTGACAAGAACAAAACATATTAAGCCCAGAGTTTTAGCTATAGATAGTGGAATTATAGCAGTTACGAAAACACAAAAATCCCTGCTTTCATGAAGCATATATTGGGAAGAAACCTTGTATCAATGAGCACAAGAAACCAAAGACGCTATTAAAAAATTACTGCTAGAAGGAAGGGCCCAAAAAAGACATGAATTTTATGCAAAGCAACAATATTTGGAGGGAATATAAGAGGGTCTTACACAATCTCACTAAGTATACTAATTATGTGAGTCAAGGACTAGAGGTAAGAATGGACCATGGGACAAATAATGAACCTTCCCTCTTAGAATCTACTGGGTTATTCTGAATCAACATTTAAAAATCATTCATTATAGGGAGACCCAAGGATAAGCGTTGCTATACCAAATAGAGAGGTATGCGATATGCCTTGTATGTGACAAGGAGGAAACAATGGGAGACCAACAATTCTCCCAGTCCCAGACAGACCAGTGAAGTAAGAAAATGTAAGATACAGAGGAAAAAACATTTGTTTCAGTAATAAATACATAGGTATAAAGTCAAGAAGGAAATATATTAAGAAATGAACAGTACTTTTTAATGAAAAATATGACTATTATTTTTCTTACTCATTTTCTAATTTTTCTATATTTGCCAAATTGGTATAAAATTAAATATAAGCTATATACAGTTTATTTAGAAAAAGCTTATCTTACATATTTTGTTATTGAATCAGTTCTTTACATTTTTATTTTTTATTTTTAAAGAATTTATTTTTTTATTTTTTAGAGGGGGGAAGGGAGGGAAAAAGAGAAGGTGAGAAACATCAGTGTGTGGCTGCCTCTCACTTGCCCCCAACTGGGGACCTGGCCCACAACCCAGACATGTGCCCTGAGTGGGAATCTAGGGGGCAACCCCTCTTTGATTTGCAGGCCAGCACTCAATCCACTGAGCCACACCAGTCAGAGCTACATTTTTAGCTAAAGTACTTTTACTTGCCTTTATAGCAGGACTATTGAAATTAACAAAGTATTATTAGTAATTAGGACTAGGTGCTTGTAAAATTAAATGGCAACATATAAATATCAATTTCTTATGAAAACAGGGACTATTATGAAAACTGTTCTCATTCTTTCCATACAATGTACTCCAGATTATGCCATTGAATCATTTAACGAAGATTTAATGATGGTCAATTATGTGCCAAAAACTCTTCTAGGCATTAAATACAATGATGAATAAACTAAGTTCTAGTGTTCACAGAACTTACAGGCTAAATGGTCCCTTGCCCAGGCCAGATCATTCATCAACATTGTCTCTCGTTTGCGCACCAACTGGGAATCAAACCTACAACCTACATATGTGCCCTGACTGGGGATCAAACCTGCTACCTTTTGTTGCATGGGACAATGCTCCAACCAACTGAGCCATCTGGCCAGAGCGCAGAGATATTCTTTTAAAAGACATCAGGGACCCCTAGAAAGGTGGACAAAAGATACCTACAAACCTTTTAGGTATATCTCATATCATACTTATAATTATGCTAATTCCCTATACAATATGCTGAAAACAATTTTTTTCTTAGAAAAAAATGGCATTGACAATGCAAAAGGATTTATGGTTAAGCCTTAGAATTTCCAACTACTTACTGTTTCAAAGCTGCCTTTATGCATCAAATCAATGGGTGGCCGGAATAGATCTGCAAGGGTAGTTAGTTTCTTATCTATGGCTCCTCCATTTCTTAATTCCTGTTCTTGCCGAACTGCAACACAGGAGAATGAGAAAGTTTCAATTAATCATAAAATAAAAGGCATAAATCTTGCAATATAAAAAACATGTATCAATTGCAAGAACTGTTTAACCTCAAATGCAAATATTAAATGCTGATTCTGAAAACAATACAAAATGAATGAGTCTTAAGATCTGGTGGTGGCTTTCTGCCCAATGGTAAGGATAAAAACAGAAATTTATATAGAGACACAATCAAAATATTTCCTTCACATATTTGAAACTAACTTTTAGCATATGAGAAAACTTTCAACTCCATCTATCTAGCCCTGAAGGTGATCCTAATTTATCTGTTGTTTCTAGATATATTCCCAATCTTTAAAATTGGTAGGGCACAGGATTCCCTGGAAGACCTGGGTCAGTTTGGGTTCCCCTTCAACACTCTCCAAAGTTATAAGACCTAACTGTGCTTCAATAAGCTCATTGTAAATCAACTACAAAATCAAACACGGTCCATGAGTTTCTCTCTTTTTTTTTTTAATTTTTATTGTTATTCAATTACAGTTGTATGCCTTTTCTCCCCATCCCTCCACCCCACCCCAGGTGAACCCACCTCCCTCCCCCACCTCCACCCTCCCCCTTGGTTTTGTCCATGTGTCCTTTATAGTAGTTCCTGTAATCCCCTCTTCCCACTGTCATGAGTTTCTCATATATTCTCTAAACATAACTGTTCTCTCCTTTAAAATTCCATTGCTGAACCAGTACTAACTCCTCTAAAAGGGTAAGGTCAAGGTTCTCCTTCTAACTCATTCCACGGAAAGATACAAACCTATTCTAAATAACTATAGCCAAAATATTAATACAGGGGCTGCTTGGAGTGGTGTAGCTTTTTCTTCTGTTTTTCAATTCCCTTACAATAACCATTTTCATTGTGGTCTTTAATTGACAGATACCAGGATCTTGAGGCAAATCAGTTTTTTATTTGATGAGAGTATTTAAGTACCCATTCAAAAGCTGATTAAGTTTGTAAATTATCTGATTTTTACATTATCTCCATCTCTTATTCTATCAACAAGTAGGTTAGAATATGGAACAGCTCAGCTCTAGGGGAATTAATAACAATCTCAGACTAAATTCATAATTTTACTTTTTTTAACTATATTTTATTGATTATGCTATTACAGTTTTCCTAATTTTTCTCTTTATCCCCCCTCCATCCGGCACCCCCCAACCCTCCAGCATTACCCCCCACTCCTTAGTTCATGTCCATGGGTTGTATATATAAGTTCTTTGGTTCTTTGAGTTCTGTTTCCTATACCATTTTTGACCTCTCTCCATCTATTTAATGCCTACCTACCTACCAATTATGCTTCTTCTTTCCTGTACCTTTCACCCCTATTCCTCCCTTTCCCCTCCCCACTGAAAACCCTCCATGTAATACCCATCTCTCTGATTCTGTTCCTGTTCTAGTTGTTTGCTTAGTTTTTGTTTTCATTGTTTTTCTTTCATTTTTTCAGGTTCATTTGTTGATAGTTGTGAGTTTGTTGTTATTTTACTGTTTATTCTTTTCTTCCTTTTTAGATAAGCCCCTTTAATATCTCATATAACAATGGCTTGGTGATGATGAACTCCTTGAACTTGACCTTATCTGGGAAGCACTTTATCCAGCCCTTCCATTCTAAATGATAGCTTTGCTGGACAGAGTAATCATAGATGTAGGTCCTTGCCTTTTATGACTTAGAATAATTCTTCCAGCCCCTTCTTGCCTACAAGGTTTCCTTTGAGAAATCAGCTGACAGTCTTATGGGATCTCCTTTGTAGGTAACTCCTTCCTTTCCTCTTGCTGCTTTTAAGATTCTCTCTTTGTCTTTAATCTCAGGTAACTTAATGATGATGTGCCTTGGTGTGTTCTTCTTTGGGTCCAACTTCTTTGGGACTCTGTGGGCTTCCCGGACTTCCTAGAAATCTATTTCTTTCACCAGACTGGGGAAGTTTTCCTTCATTATTTTTTCAAATAAGTTTTCAATTTCTTGCTGTTGTTCTTCTCCTTCTGGCACCCCTATAATTTGGATATTGGAACGTTTCAAGTTGTTAAAGTGGTTCAAAAGTCTCTCTTCATCTTTTTGAATTCTTGTTTCTTTATTCTGTTCTGGTTAAATGTTTATTTCTTCCTTTTGTTCCAAACCGTTGATTTGAGTCCTGGTTTCCTTTCCATCACTGTTGGTTCCCTGAAAATTTTGCTTTATTTCATTTTGGATATCTTCCATTTGTTCTTTCATTTTGTGAGCAAGCTCAATCAGTTCCGTGAGCATTTTGACTACAGGGCTTTGAACTCTCCACCAGAGGGGTTGGCTATCTCCTCATCGCTTAGCTCTCTTTCTGAAGTTTTGCTCTGTTCTTTCATTTGGGCCATATATCTTTGTCTCAGCACACCTTGTAAGTTGTAACAGGGTGGGCCTTAGGTATTCACCCAGGCAGGGCAACCCTCCTTGCTGTGCTGTGGAGCTGTCTGTGGGGGAGGAGCCAAAGAGGGAACAATGCAGCTCACCTGCTTGTCTCTAGTGCACTTTCCATCGGACTCTCATGTGAGACTGGGAGTGTCTCCCAACCACCTTATTCCGTCAACTCCAAGTCTCAGTTTCTCCTTATGTCAACCCCGCCCTTGTGGTCCGCTGACTCGCTGGGGGTTCTCTCAGCCAGCCCTGCCTGTAGGGTCCACCTCCTTGCCTTGGTTTCTCTCCATCCGCCACCTTATCAGTCTGGTTGTTCTGTTTAACTGTTTCTTTAATTCCATGGTTGTCGGAGTTCCATGCGGTTTGATTTTCTGCCACTTCTGGTTGTTCATTGATTTTAGATTGGTTGTTATCCTCCTTTTGGTTGTGTGAGGAAACGAAGGGTTTCTACCCACACCTCCATCTTGGCCAGAACTCTCAAAATTTTACTTTTCAAAAAAATTTTATTTACCTCTAGTTGGTGTGGCTCGGTGGACTGAGTGCCAGCCTGTGAACCAAAGGGTCGTGGGTTCAACTTCCGGTCACAGCACATGCTTCGGTTGAGGGACAGATCCCCATAAGTGGGTGCACAAGAGGCAACCAACCATATATGTTTCTCTCTCCCTTTTTCTCCCTCCCTTCCCCTCCCTCTAAAAATAAAATATTTTTAAAAATGTATTGATTGATTTGAGAGAGAGGGGGAAGTGAGGTGGAGAGGGAAGGAGGAGAGCAGGAGAGAAAGAGAGATATGTGTGGGGAGAGAGAGAAACATCGATTTGTTGCTCTACCTGTCCATGCACTCACTGGTTGCCTCCTGTATGTGCCCTGACCAGGAACTGAACTCACAAACTTGCTGGACCAGGATATCACTCTAACCAACTAAGCTACCTGGCCAGGGCATAATTTTACTTTTTCAATAAGGTGAATCCTCAAAGTAATTAGACATCATATTAATAATCTTTTCTTTTTAAGACAAAGTATATGAAACAAACTAAGATCTTGACCTATAGGGAAGTTATGAGTGCTTTTCCACCTTGTGCTTTTATATGTGGGAGAGAGAGAGGGGAAAGGAAAGGAGAAGACAGAGAGAGGGAAGAGAGACAGACAGACAGAGAAAGAGGGGAGGAAAGAGGGAGGGGTGGGGGAAGAGAGAAAGAGAGAGAAACAGAAAAAGACATATAGAGGATAAACTAATCTGTAGATACCTACTAGTTTCAGTTTGAAAATCCCGGAAACCATCAAATATTGAACGTGCAGGCCGCCGTCTTTTAGGAGCTTTAGGGGGAAAAATAAAATTGATACAAAAATGTAAACATTAATTTTTAAACAATTCTAAAAACTTCCTTATCTGTAGTAATTCTTGTTTTGAAACATTTGTAGATTCATGGTGGTCTCCTTCAAAAAATAAAGCATTTTAAAACCTTCAAGTCATTCATACATAATTAACTCAACCATCTTCAGCCCAACCATCTTGTTTTACAAATGAGAAAATTAAGGCCCAGTTAAGGAGACTTGACCTAATTTGTGTAAAAGACAGGAAGAAAAGATTTTTAAGGATGACTCCCAAAGGAGATGAAGTTACAAATGTTGCCAATATCTAATTCAGGTCAACCTAAGGAATCGATTTTCAACCAGTGGGCCACAAGAATTTTTAAAACATGCAATACCTGACTATTTAGTAGGGGGCACTGACCTCTTTTCTCCCTTAGATTGTCAAATAAAAAATGACAACAGCCAACACAACAGCTGTCCTGTGTGAGTGAATCAAAATTATACCAATTTTTTTTTGTCGGCTCAGCAAAACATATTTTTTGGTGTGCCACAGTCTTAATAGTTTGTATGTGCCAGAAGATGCAAAAGGTTGAAAATCACTGTCCTAAGGGATCTGACTACCCTTTGGTACAACACTTTATAACTGAGCTCCAAACCATACGTGAAAACTACTTCTTAGTAAATGGATATACAATGTAAAATTAAATACCAAAATACATTTTTAATTTTGGAATAAAATATTTTTCCAGTTACATAATGGTTTAGTAACAGAAAAGTGAACAGAACCAAGGTCTTCTGATACTCCTGTACTATGTCTATTACCCAATTCTGAAGTATTTTACAGATGAAATCTAAAAAGCAATAGTCAAAATGTTATTTTCCTGTTTGTATGTGTTCTCAAACATAAAAAAATTTGCCAGATCGTTTATATATACATTTCAATAAATAAGGACATTTAATGACTCCCACTATGGGTAATAGTCATTAAGTTGGCTTATTGCATTCCTGGCTAACATGTAACCAGAACAATATTTCATGTTAATAAATATTAATAAATGTTGATTACTAGCAAGATTAGACAGAAGGTAAAAAAGTCACTGACCCCACATCAAAGCATCTATGCCAACAGCCTGTGTGTGTTATATAGAATAATTCTTTCTATCCAAGAACTATTAAGAGAAAAAAAATGAAGAACCACATGTAAAAAATCTCATTTTTACTTAAAGCATTATCTGGCCTTATATCATTTATGCACATATTTGTGTAAGTATTTATATTAAAAAAGCATAATATCCCTAGCAAAGGGATTTGGTTAAAAAAAAAGAAACTTCCATGTTTTAGTTTTGATTTTTTTAACTTAAATTGATTTTTGGTTGTATTGCATTTATTTAAATTAAAAGTTTTAGAAATTTAAATACTGCATCATTTCCCCCTTCTTCCATTCCTATATAAAGAATCGAGGAATGTTATTCTTTTCAATCCTGGAACTATTTTTAATCAAGAGGCCCTATTTCAAATGTATGTTTCTAGCAGGAATAATACAGTCTTTCAAGAATGTCTTCTTAAAACTCATTATCAGATACTTTTCAACCATAATAATGAAGGAAGTAAGAGTATGTTAGGATAAAACAGAATAGCTACCTAAGACAGCATGTTATTATTGGGCAGGAAGTTTTCATCCACTTTTAAATTGCCAACAGCCTGCTCCCCTCCCACTCTCCCTTTCTCCCCCAACCCACCCACTGCAATTTAGCCCTTCTTTATCAGACACTTGATCTCCTGGCTCTCTCTAGGAAGGATTCTCACTAGTTCCTCTTACTGCTAGCTAGCCTTCTACCTGACCCCTTTTATTTTGTGGGCTCAATAACCCATTCCCAATTGTTTCCTCTTTATTTATCCTACGTCTTCAGGAACCTCTCCAGAGCACACCACCTCTGGCACTAGAACCATTATTACTCCTGCCTACCTCTTCAGCATGTGGTTTCCTGACTCTTCCAGACCATCTGCTATAAACCAAACATCACTCCTCTGTACTCTCACTCTGTTGCCTACATAACAGGAGTGCTGGTCATTGAGGCTAAAGAGGCTACCCTACAAAGAGCTAAAAGGAGTTTCATAGTTAGGAGAGTAGGGCAGGTAGAGAAAAAAGTTTAGTGAGAAGAGTGACATTTTCACAAATCTCTTAACATCTGGCTTAAGAGAATATATCTGGATTTTCGGATGTGCTTCTGCATTCTGTTCTGCCATCTGCTGCTATTCCTTTAGTTCAAATATATAAAGAAAATTAAAATTCAATTTTGCATAAATACATAGTTGTAAAAAGGAGTATTTTAATAGTATCTTAAGATAATTGTGAATATTCTACTCTGATACTACACCAAAAATCATCCAGTGGAAGTTTCTTAAAGATAAGTTGAAATGTGGAATCTGAAATCCTATCGATGAACTTTTCATATGCTGCCCCATTAAAATCTATAGGTCTATGTGGTAGGCAGTCTCTAACATGGACCCCAATTATCCCTATCTTTCAAAATTCATAACTGTGTTTGAATAACTTGAGTATGAGCGGGATCAGATAGAATGTGGTTGAAGTCACAGGCCTGGATGGTATGTCACTTCTAATAATAGATTTAAAAAGATGGTGGCATCCTGGCTGGAGTGGCTCAGTGGATTGAGCTCTGGCCTGTGAACCAAAGGGTCACTGGTCCAATTCCCAGTCAGGGCACATGCTTGGGTTGTAGGCCAGGTCCTCAGTAGGGGGCTCGTGAGAGGCAACCACACATTGGGGAAACAAAACAGATGGTGGCTTGCATCTTGGGATGTCCCCTCTGGCACTCTCATTTGCTCTATGGTAAGGACCTGAAGTCTCCAACCAACAGCAACATGAGCAGGCTCAGAAAGAGAGATCCTCCTCTATTCAAGCTATAAGATGACTATAGCCCTGGCTGATACCTTGATTGCACCCTTGTGAGAGACCTTAACCAAAGGCACCTGGCTAAGCCACACCTGAATTCCTGATCCACAGAAACTGAGAAATAACAAATGTTTGTTGTTTCACAACACTCAATTTTGGAGCAATCTGTTACATAACAATACATATCTAATCTCTCTGTGCAATCCACCATAGGATATGAATAGATCTTTTACCCAAGCACAATTTTGTAATATCATGCATTGGCCTTTTGAAAATATTTGTTCAATGAATTATGCATACATTCCAAATATTGACCATTTCATTACATAATCTTTTAAAAATCACGATCTGTTAATGTCACCAATAATATCGTCGGAACGTGTTTAAGCAGTGACGTGTTATCAAGCTCACAATTGTGTATATAAACTTCCTAAAATTCCAATTTCTGCCCGAAAGCTTTTTTAAAAAAAATCACTGGTAACAAATAATATCAGTTGTTTGCCTTGAAGCAGTAACAGGTTTTTTCATTTTCAAAAAAATGTCTGCCACCCAGACCCATGTAGCTCAGTTGGTTGGACATCATTCCAAAAAGCAAAAGGTCATGCTTTCAATTCCAGTCAGGGCACATGCCTGCTGTGGCTTTGGTGCTCAGTTGGGGTGCATATGAGAGGCAACTGGTTGATGTTTCTCTCTCACATTGATGTTTCGATGTTTCTCTCCCTCTCTTTCTCCTTCCCTTCCCTTCTCTCTAAAAATAAACGAATAAATTTTCTTTTAAAAGTCTGCCAGATGCCTAGATCTAAATAACTATAAGCCTGTCTGAAAGAAAAAATAAACAAATGGGACTATATCAGACTAAGGTTTTGCATAGCAAAGGAAATCATCAATAAACAAAAAAGACAATCTACTGAACCTGTTAAGGGGTTAATGCCCAAATTTTATAAGGAACTCATACAACACCAAAATAAAAAACAGACAACCCAATTAAAAAATGGGCAGGACCTATGAATAGACACTTCTCCAGAGGACATACAGATGGCCAACAGACATATTAAAATAGGCTAAATATCGCTAATCATCAGAAAAATGCAAATTAAAACCACAATGTATCACCTCACAACCTGTCAGAATGGCTATCAACAATAAATCCACAGTCCTGGCTGGTGTGGATCAGTGGGTTGAGTGCCTGCCTGAGATCTGAAAGGTCACTGGTTATTCCCAGTCAAGGTACATACATGCATGGGTTGTGGGCCAGGTCCCCAGCTGGGGGGCGGGGCGGGGTGTGTGTGAGAAGCAACCAGTCCATGTTTCTCTAGCACACAGATGTTTCTCTCCCTCTCTTTCTCCATCCTTTACTCTCTCTCTAAAAAATAAGTGAAATCTTAAAAAAATAAAACAATAAATCCACAAACAGCAAGTACTGGTGAGGATGTGGAGAAAAGGGAACCCTCATGTACTCTTGTGGGAATGCAGATTGGGGCAGCCACTATGGAAACAGTATAGCGGCTCCTCAAAATTTAAAAAATGCAACTCACTTATTACCCAGCAATTCTATGTCTGGGTATACATCTGAAGAAACCCAAGACACTAATTCAAAAGAATATATGTACCCCTGTGTTCATTACAGTGTTATTTACAATAGTCAAGCTATGGAGGCAACCCAAATGACCATCAACAGCCAAGTGGATAAAAAAGCTTGTCGTGTGTACACACACACACACACACACACACAATGGAATATTACTCGGCCATAAAAAAAAAAAAGAAACCTTACCATTCGAGACAGCACAAATGGATTTAGAGGGTATTATGTTAAGTGAAATAAATCAGAGAAAGACAAATACCACCTAACTTTACTTACATGTGGTAACTAAGGAACAAAGTAAATGAACAAACAACAATAAAATAGACATACAGACACAGAGAACAGACTGATGGTTGCCAGAGGTAAGGAAGTTTGAGTAACTGGGTGAAAATGGTGAAGGGATTAAGAAGTACAAACTGGTAATTAAAAAATAGTTACAGAGACAAGAAGTTCAACACAGGGTATAATTCAGTAATACTATAATACCTATATATGTGGTGCCATGTGGGCACTGGAAATATTGGGGGGGAACACTTTGTAAAGTATGATTATCTAACCACTATGCTGTACACCTGAAACTAATACATAATACTGACTGTAAACTGTAACTGATAAATAAAATTCAAAATAAAAAAATGGAATAAATTTAAAAATATCTATAGCTTGTCAGCAACCTATCATATAAAAATAATGTTCCATTAAAAAAAGCAGCTATTTTACCTTGCAATTCAAACTACTGTATAAGAACTTTTCCTTAGCCCTTGACAGGTAGTTCAGTTGGTTAAAGTATCATCCTGATACGCTAAGGTTACAGGTTTGATCCCTGTTCAGGGCACATACAAGAATCAACCAATGAATGCATAAATAAGTGGAACAGCAAATCAATGTTTCTCTCCATCTATCTCTCTAAGATCAATCAATCAATCAATCAATCAAGGATTTTAAAGAACTTTTCCTTGGACTTCCGGCCAAGATGGAGGCATAGGTAGATACTCTCTGCTTCCTTGCATAACCAAAACAAGAACAGCAAATTTAAAAACAAATAGCAACCAGAACTGCCAGAAAATCAAACTGTATGAAAGTTCGACAACCAAGGAGTTAAAGAAGAAACATTCATCTACACTGGTAGGAGGGGTGGAGACAGCAGCTAGGCCAGAGAGGACATGTGGCATGGTAATGGAACAGGCAGGTGAAATGGCAGCTGGCATACTGAGGGGGTGGGGGGAGAGGGTGCAGGTTGCACATATGCATTTGGATAAACCAGGAGGAACAACTGGGGAGTGAGACAGACTGTGCAACCCAGGGTTCCAGTGTAGGAAACTATAGCCTCAGAACCTCTGGCTGTAAGAACCTATGGGGTTTGTGGTGGCAGAAGAAACTCCCAGCCTCAGAGGAGAGTTCGTTGGAGAGACCCACAGGGTCCTAGAACCATACACAAACCCACCTACCCATAAGTCAGCACCAGAAGGGCCCAATTTGTTTGTGGGTAGCAGGGGAAATGACTGAAAGCCAGCCAAGAGCTGATCAAGCAGCATTGTTCCCTCTCTGACCCCTCCCCTACATACAGCACCACAATACAGCAAAGTGGGTTGCCCTGTCCTGGTGAATACCTAAGGCTCTGCCCCTTATATGTAACAGGTGCACCAAAACAAAGAAATTTGGCCCAAATGAAAGAACAGATCGAAACTCCAGGAAAAAAAATAAGTGACGACGAGATAGCCAACCTATCAGATGCAGAGTTCAAAACACTGGTAATCTGGGCGCTCACAGAATTGGTTGAGTACAGATGCAATACAGAGAAAGAAGTGAAGGCTATGAGAAGTGAAATAAAGAAAAATATACAGGGAACCAACAGTGAAGAGAAGGAAACCAGGACTCAGATCAACAATTTGGACCAGAAGGGAGAAATAAACATCCAACTACAACAGAATGAATAAACAAGAATGCAAACAAATGAGGCCAGGCTTAGGAACCTCCAAGACAACTTTAAATGTTCCAACATCCGAATCATAGGGGTACCAGAAAGAAAAAAAGAGCAAGAAATTGAAAACTTACTTGAAAAAATAATGAAGGAAAACTTCCCTAATCTGGTGAAGGAAATAGACTCCCAGGAAGTCCAGCAACCCCCAAAGAAGTTGGACCCAAGAAGGAACATACCAAGACATATCATAATTAAGTTACTCAAGATTAAAGATAAGGAGGGAATCTTAAAAGCAGCAGGAGGAAAGGAGAGTTACCTACAAAGGAGTTCCCATATGGCTATCAACTGATTTCTCAAACCTTACAGGCAGTAAGGGGCTGGAAAGAAGTATTCCGAGTCATGAAAGGCAAGGACCTACATCCAAGATTACTCTATCCAGCAAAGCTATCATTTAGAATGGATGGGCAGATAAAGTGCTTCCTAGATAAGGTTAAGTTCAAGGAGTTTATCATCACCAAGCCATTATTATATGAAATGTTAAAGGGCTTATCTAAGAAATAGAAAAAGATTAAAAACTATGGACAGTAAAATGACAACAAACTAACAACTATCAACAACTGAACCTAAAATAAAAGAAAAAAGAAAAACAACGAAAACAAAAACTAAGCAAACTAGAACAGGAACAGAATCAGAAAAATGGAAGTTTTTGGTGGGGAAAGGGAAGGCAAGAATAGGTGGGAAAGGTACAGGGAAAAAGAAGCATAATTGGTGGGCATAAAATAGATGGCGAGAAGTTAAGAATGGTATAGGAAACAGAGAAATCAAAGAACTTATATGGACAACCCATGGACATGAACGAGAGGGGTGGGGAATGCAGGAGGGTTGGGGATGTAGGACAGAGAGGGGATAAAGGGGGAAAAACTGGGAAAACTGTAATAGATAATCAATAAAATACTTTTTAAAAAATCATACTTTAATACTGTCCTAGAAAGAAATAGTTCTCTAAAAACCTTTCTTAGGTCATAACAAGTCTAATAATGACAGTTCAGACTGACTCCCTAACTGTATAAAGTGATTCTCATCCTCCTAATGTATATCAAACAAAAGATAAGATGAGGATAGTGGGAGTTCAAATGGGAACTCTTTTGTCTTTGTTCAACAGTAAAATAGCACAGAATCTATTTCCTGTAGTCTTCTCCACTCAAAGATCCTGCCTTCTTCCTTGCAATAAAGAAAACATAAATCTTACAAGGGCGTTACTCCACAGCTCTAAAGATATCTGTAACATTTATATTTTAAAAAATTATTTGCTTTATTACTTCTAGTGTATTAACATAACTGGCTGAATCGAACAATGCAGAAAGCACACAATATACTTCAATATTCAGATCTTACAGTTTTCTTCCTTCTACATCTATGTCTGAATTTAGATGGTATATTCTTTTATTTCTTGCTACAATAAAACCCAAAGCTAAAGTTAAAGATCAACCTTAAAAAAATACTCTCAATTAAGGTGCTTTTTCAAATCAAAAGATATCATTTAGATAAAACTAACAAACAAAACAGAAACAGGCTCATAGATACAGAGAACAGACTGACAGCTGTCAGAGGAAGGGGGTGGGGGCTATGTGAAAAAGGTAAAGGAATTAAGAAAAAAAAAAACCCTCACAGACATAGACAACAGTATGGTGATTACCAGAGGGAAAGTGGGGAAAGGGAGGAAAGGGTAAAGGTGGGATAAATAGAGGTGGAAGGATACATGACTTGGGGTGATGAATGCACAATATACAGATGATATATTATAGAACTGTACCCCTGAAACCTGTATTACTTTATTAAACAATGTCACCAATAAATTCAATTAAGAAAAGGATATGGTTTATATAATTTTCTTCATCCCTCTCTTACAACTTATTTGTTCTCCTTTAGTCTAGTTTACCAGTAAAACTTTTTATAGGCCTATTTCCCTGCATTACTGTTCTCAATATGTACAATGTACATATTTCTATGCATTTGTCTGTCCAACTAGATTGTCTTCTACTTTTACATATATCTATTAACACCTAAAATATTTGGCTCACAAAAAGTGTTTATTAAATTGAAATGATAAATTTTCTTTAAATCTGATTACATTTTTTTGCATGGATTAGGTATCACCTTCTCCGTTGGTCAAAATAGTAAAACCGTGCCTAGATATTAAGAAATAGTGAAAGTAAGGCATATCACAACACTAAGAATATGGGGGTCAGGTAGGTATCCAGAACACAAAAATAACTGGAGTCTTTTCTCTAGTGATATAGGCTGATTGGTTTCCATTATAAGGTAGCAGTTTCAAATTTTCCTCCCTTTGGCCTTCTGCAGCAAATATCAACTCTTTAGTCTGGTTCACTCCTTGGAACAACCAATTGTGCAACTTTCCTGAGAACAGTACAAAAGATAAGAATTGACTATACACTTGAAGTAACAATCTGAGCAAGCCTTCACATCTTTTGATAGTTTCATTAAAATCCTATAGGTAAAAACAAAGTCAAATAAAGCTAAGGAAAAAGGAGAACTTACCACCAAACAAAGGTTCTGGTTCCACCAATATTTCCTGCTTTTGAGGAATTGGGGCACGAACTTCTTCTCTATTCAAAAAAAAGTGGGAAAATACCAAAATGAAAAGTGTTTTTTGCTACCTGTTCTTTCTGTAACTATTGTGAGTGCATTCAAATTAGTAAGTAATGAACACCAGACTTAATTTTCAGGAACCACAGTGATGAGTAATGTTTCCATATAGAAATCAACTGGAATTAAAAGTACATGGTAATTCAAATGATTCATGAAGAAAGAGAACAAAGTATTTCTCCTTCCCACTCAAGTTCCCTGCTCTAAATTCTTTAAAAAAAAAAAAAAAAAAAATGGTGGGTTCATTAATTAAAAAAATATATCAGGCCTTAGCTAGAGTGTCATCCTAATACAACACGGTTGTGGGTTCCATCCCCGCTCAGGATATGTACAAGAATCAACCAATGGCCCCAACTGGTGTGGCTCAGTTGGTTGGATATCATTCTGAAAACAAAAAGGTCAATGGTTCGATTCCCAGTCAGGGCACATGCCTCAGTTGTAGGTTTGGTCCCCAGTTAAGGCACGTACAAAAGGCAGCCAGCCAATTGATGTTTCTCTCTCCCATTGATGTTTCTCTCCCTCTTCCTCTCCCTCCCTTCCCCTCTAAGATAAAATTTAAAAAAATAAAAAAGAACCCACGGATGAATGCATATATAAATGGAACAAGTCGATGTTTATCCCTCTCCCTTTCTAAAAATCAATCAATAAAAATATTTTTAAATAAAAAATTTAAAAATTAAGCAAAAAATTAACTGAAAAATATTGGCTTAATAAAAGCACTTTTACTACCACATCAAATAATTACACGGATATATTAAAATAAGCTTAATGAAAGATAAAGTGAATTTTATGCTAGTTATGAGGATGGCTAACATAGGTATTACCCTGGATTATTTATTAAATAGACCCTACTATACAGAAAAGAAAAAATAATTACTCAATTTTTAAAATTTATTTTTAGAGAGAAGGGAAGGGAGGGAGAAAGGGTGGGAGAGAAACATCAATTGGTTACCTCTCACATGACCCCAACCTGGGACCTGGCCTGCAACCCAGGCATGTGTTCTGGCCAGGAATCAAACCTGTGACCTTTCTGCTTATAGGACGATGCCCAACTCACTGAGCCACACCAGTCAGGGCAATTACTCATCTTTTAAAAGCCTATAAACTCTTCAAAGTTTACATCTAGAGAGTTTACTAATAATCCATGTCTTCCAGTAAAAAAACAAAACCATAAAACCCTCATTTCAATACACTGTAAAAATGGTGTTATATTCCTTTAAATATCAGGTTATTTTACAGTTTTAACTCAAATTTAAATTCTGCTAATGAATGTTCATAGTAAATACTAGGTTCCAAATTTATTATCTTCCTGCTTATAATGTTAATTTAAGTTAGGCCCTATTTTTACCTTTCAGGTGTTTCTAATAGTAATAACTGAACTTAAGGCACTGTTTTTTGATATCTAAGAGTCAGAACTCCAAAATATAGTTCATGAAATAAAGTATAAACATTCATTTGTCAACAAGAACTAACATCCAGTAATCAAATAGCTAAACAAAGAAATATATAGTAAGACTAATACCTGAAGGATAAAAAATAATTCAAAATTGCCCTGGCTGGTATGGCTCAGTGGATTTAGTGCCAGCCTGCAAACCAAAGGGTCACTGGTTCAATTCCCAGTCAGCACACATGCTGGGGATGCAGGGCGTGGGAGAGGCAACCACACATTGCTGTTTCTCTCCCTCTCTTTCTCCTTCCCTTCCCCTCTGTCTAAAAATAAAATAAAACCTTAAAAAAAAAAATTCAAAATTATATTAAGTACTCTTTCCTACTAAGTATCAGTCTAGTCACCGCTTAAACACAGAATTTCAATAATCTGAAGGAATAGACACTGTGTCTGGAAGAGGAAGCTCTATTAATCCTCTTTCATCAAAGAAAAACAGGCCATTATCTTAAGAAAAGTAAGATTCTAAAAGATATCTTTTACCTAAATAAATCTTACCATTATTGGTATACCTCGCTTTTACATTTATATATAATTATCTCAATCAGCAGTAGTCCCTATACAGAAAGAATTGATTACTACATATTTGAGGGTATCTTTTCCAAGATTTTTACCTACCAAGATGGAAGAACGAAACCGAAAAGGTGAATTGTAAAGAGTGAAAATTATAGTTTAGAAATTAGGAACCACTATCAAATGTTAACTAATTAATAATACAAATAATATAAGTCATATTATAATGTAATTCAGGCCCTGACTGGTGTAGCTTAGTTGGTTGACTGTCATCCCACAAAGAGAAAGGTTATGGGTTTGATTTCTGGTCAGGCCACATGCCTGGGTTTCAGGTTCTGTCCCTGGTTGAGGTGAGTACAAGAGGCAACCAATCGATGTTTCTCTCACATTGATGTTTCTCTCCCTCTCTACCCTTCCCCTCTCTAAAAATAAAAAAATATTTTTAAAAAATTATAATGGAATTCAGTAGGGAAAGATATTCACATATAAAAACTATTTTTAAACAATTTAAAAAACAGCCCTGGCTGATGTGGCTCAGTGGATTGAGTGTGGGCTGCGAACAGGGAAGTCAACGGTTCGATTTCTGGTCGGGGCACATGCCTGGGTTGCGGGCCGGGTCCCCAGTGGGGGCCATATGAGAGTCAACCACATGTTGATGTTTCTCTCCCACTCTTTTTCTCTCCCTTCCCCTCTCTCTAAAGATAAATAAATAAAATTAAAAAAAAAAAAACAATTTAAAAAACATGTTTTATACAGGGTGGACAGATAGGTTCTCCCAAATCTACTGTGAATACCTGTTATTCAAGTTTCTGTAAAGTAAATCGTAAATCATGTTTTCATAATGATTTACATGCTATGTTGATACAGAATGAGATACGTACATGGCCAACATTGACAAGAAAAAACTTTACAAAATATTAACAATGATCTCTAAAATTCATGCTTCATGTGGAAACAATATTACTCTAGAATATGGATCTATATCAATAAAAGAGGCAAGAGTGTCCTGAATGTTATTTGGCCTCTTAAATCTATGTCTAATTTAGTAAAAATAAAATCCATGTCTTTGGCCTATCCCTATTTAAGGGGATTCCTCTATTTTGTATTTCATGTTAAAAACAATTGAGTGATAAAGGACTATAAGTATTAAAGTATTACTTAAGAACTTTTAAATTTTGGTTTATTTTATTTTTTTAAAGATTTTTATTTATTTTTAGAAGAGGGGAAGGGAGGGAGGAAAAGAGAGACAGAAACATCAATATGTGGCTGCCTCCCTCCTCCCCCACACTGGGGACCTGGGTGGCAACCCAGGTAAGTGCCCCCATTGGGAATCGAACTGGTGACCGCCCCCCAGTTCGCAGGCTGGCACTCAATCCACTGAGCCACACCAGCCAGAGCTAAATTTTGTGGGGTTTTTTAAACAAGAACAATCAATGGTTTTCCTTTGAGTAATGTTCATTTCTAATATTTTCCAAAGACTGCTGGAATTTTGCCCAAAAGATACTCATTTCAAACTCTCATTGGTATCAGATAAAAAGGGCAAAAAAGAACAATCTGCTTACCATTTATTATTATTCTCTATACAGTACAATTTCATATACTGCAGGTGCTTCTAATAATTAACTACATGTTTAACTATTTAAGCTATAAAGGACTAGAATTATTTTCAAAAATTTTTCACGGCTGCAAGTTTAATCCCTGGTCAGGACACATATAAGACTCAATTATTGAATGTATGAATAAGTAAAACAAGTTACTTGATGTTTCTCTCTCTTCCTCTTTCTCTCTAAAATCAATTTAAAAAATTTTTTTTATGACAATGAAAAATGGGACAATGTAAGAAAATCTAGCATTGGGAAATCTGATCCTTTTTGGGCTTCACTTCCCTATCTGCTATTTAACTGCTGTGTACCTTGGCAAAATGACTATCCCTTTACTTCCTCATCTGTAAAATGTAGATAAGGCCATCCTCCAGGGTTCTTTTGAGGATTAAATAACAGACATGACAGTGCCTTAGTGAATTTAGAGTATGTAAGTATAAAAATTTCCATTTGACACTTTTTCAGATACTTTTAACTTATAATTTTCTTCAAAAACAGAAAATTAACCTGACAAAAATGTAACTACTTGATTTAGGCAGGAGGTTGCTCCTAATAAGAAGTAATAAATTCAATCCTGGCTGGTGTGGAGCGCCAGCCTGCAAACCAAAGGGTCAATCGTTCTATTCCCAGTCAGGGCACATGCCTGGGTTGCTGGCCAAGTCAGGTCCCCAGTGGGGGGGGCACTCGAGAGGCAACTGCATACTGATGTTTCTCCCTCTTTCTCCCTCCCTTCCCCTCCATCTAAAATAAATAAATAAATATATATTTTTTAAAGAAATAATAAATTCATACTCTGTGTGTGGTCTAACGGTGGAGACACTTGCTGAACTGGTACTGGGCTCTTCAGCGATTCCACCACCATCCAAAAACATGGTGACTGCCATCTCCAGATTATTGTTGCAGGCTTCAAGCATATGTTTCCCTACACTTTCACTTGCACCTGAAATATATAAAAAAAAAATAATAAAAAAAAGGAAAAATATTTTTTAAAAGACACCTTCTTATATTCAGTTCTAATAAGAATACAGAATTCCCAAGCAAATTAATACATTTTCCCTTTAAGACTGAATGACTTTAGGCCCTGGCTGAGTAGCTCAGTTGGTATCATCCTGATACGCCAAGGTTGTGGGTTTGATCACTGGTTAGGGCAGGGCACATACAAGAATCAGGCAATGAATGCAAAAATAAGTGAAACAACACATCAGTGTTTTTCTCTCTCCCTTCCTCTCTCTAAGAAAATCAATTTATCAAATGAATGATTTTTAAAAAACTATTTAAACTTCTGCACTGTTGCTATAACATGAATATATACAGAGCTAGAAAATTAACAGCTTTAAAGATTTTATTTATTTATTTTTAGAGAGAGGGGAAGGGAAGGAGAAAGACAGGGAGAGAAACCTAAGTGTGGTTGCCTCTCATGTGCCCCACACCGGTGCATGAGAGGCCTACAACCCAGACATGTGCCCTGCTGGGAACGGAACCAGTCAGTGACTCTTCGGTTCACAGGCCGGCACTCAATCCCCTGAGCCACACCAGTCAGGGTGAAAAGCAGCCACTTTAAAATAGTAGTCTTCCAGAGGGGAGGGAATTTAAGGGGAAAAGGGTGAAGGGTCTGTAGGAACAATTTTAAAAGACAAAAATAAATAAATAAATAAAATAGTCTTCATAATAAAACAAAAACTAAATAAAGCATTTATTTGACTTTTCTTTAAATGGACTATGTTAATAAGCAAAAAAAAGATAAAAATGAAAGACTACATTCTAGAAAGTTGGAAATTGTTAGGAACAATGCATTTCATTTCTATTTTAAAAAAGGCATTTTTCATAACAGAGGGAGAGAAGTGAGATAGAACATTTTTGTCAAAGATATAACTAAGTCAAAACCTCATAAGAAATGTCAAATCTTAATCACTTAAAACTGCCCCTATCAGCCCTGGCTGGTGTGGCTCAGTGGATTGAGCATCAGCCTTGTAACCAAAGGGTCACTGGTTGAATTCCCAGTCAGGGCACATGTGGGCCAGGTCCTGGGTGGGGGTCATGCAAGAGGCAATCACACATTGATGTTTCTCTCCCTGTCTTTCTTCCTTCCTTCCCCTCTGTCTAAAAATACATAAATAAAATCTTTTTTAAAAAACTGCCCTTGTCACACATTTATGCATGTGTAAGACCAGCAGTTTGTTAGATGCAATATAAATTAGTAAAGCCTTTTAGGAAAACAATTTTACAGCACGTATCAAGAAACAAAAATACTCATTCCTTTTTTGATCCAGTAATTTGGGCTTCTAGTCAAAGGAAGACTTATTCTTTTACTCTTTACTCTACATAAAATAATACACGCATATACTGCTTCTCAGCCTTTTGGCTAAGATCAAGTGTAGTATCTGTTCTTAACAGTTTAATATCTGATACATCCTCTATCTGAGGACATTATATTAAATGGATTTTTGGAGCTGGGAGATGGAATAGGAGCTTGCTCCATCCACTCCGCGCATTGACGTGGTATTGCAGTACCCCTGGGAATGGTGCACTGAAAATAAATAAATAAACAAACACACAAAAACATGTCCATGTATATATGCAGTAAACTTCAGTTAATATGAAAAATTGAAAACATAAATGTTCAATAGTAGAATCTGAATTACAGAATCTACTTGATGAAACACTTTGTGGTCATTAAAAAGTAGCACGGGCTTTCCATTTGGGATGATTCCTTCTACGTGAATGATGTCCCTTACAATCGACTTCACTGAGGTCTGTTGGTTGTGTGTGTGTTTTGCGAGGTGGAGGATGAAGGGAGGAGGGCATCTGAAAGACAGTTTCACTGAATACGTGTTCTATTTTTTTGAGGCTGACAGCTATTTTCTCTCAGTACATTGAAGACAGCATTCCAATGTCCTCTGGCTTCTGTTGCTGCTAGGAAATCAGATGCTTAGGAAAAATACTTGTATAGCAATCTGCTGTTTCTCTCCAGTTGCTTTTAAGATCTTCTGTCTTTGGTCTTCTGCAGTTTCACTCTAATCTGTCAAGGCTTGGGATTCACTAGACTTCCACCATATGTAAGAACTGTTATCTTTTTTTAATTTAATTTTATTTATTTATTTTTAAAGAGAGGGGAAGGGAAGGAGACAGAGAGGGAGAGAAACATCAATCAGTTGCCTCTCCTACACACCCCAACCGGGGACCCAATCTGCAACCCAGGCATGTGCCCTAACCGGGACTCAAACTGGGAATCAAACCATTGCAGGATCAAGTCCAACTGAGCTACACTGGTCAGGGGCTTTTTTTTTTTAATACTCACCCAAGGATATGTTTTTTGTTAATTTTAGAGAGACAGGAAGGGAAAGAGGGAAGAGGAAAATCGAGAGAAACAGTGGCCTCCCATACATGCACCAACTGGCGATTGAACACGCAACCTTTTGGTATACAGGGACAACACTCTAGCCAACTGAGCCACCTAGCCAGGATAAGAACTGTTATCTTTTATCAATTCTGAAAAATTCTCAGCCTTTTCTACTTAACAATTACCTTACTCCTCCAGTCACACTTATTTCCTTCTGAAACTCCAATTAGACGTGTGTTACAACTCTTCACTCTAGGCTGGGACAATCTGTTTTTTATCTGCTCACTGATTTTTAATTTCAGCTAATTTTCATAATTAGAAGTTCTATTTTTGATTTGTTCCTAATCTGCTTGATCATGATTCAGAAACCCTACTTCATACTCCTATTTCAGTACTAATTATACTTATTGGAGTTACTAAGATAAAATATAAACTTTCTGCAATCTCTAGGGGGCCATTGTATTGTTTCTGCTGGCTGTTGCTTACTGTGGCATGGTTCTTTGTGCATTTTGTCATTTTTTTTTACTGAGATCTCATGTGTCTTAGAATTTTAATCTGTAGATTTTTGAATCCTGGGTTGAAGGATTCCTCAGAGGATATGATTTGATAGATTTTGTAAGGCATCTGTGGGTACCAGCAAACAGGGACCATTTCAAATACATTCTTGACTTGAAGTTTTATAAGACCACATGGGAAATGTAACCCTGTATGAACTGTTATAAGTTTTCAGTGAAGACCTCTCCTGTCACTCCCCAACTACCACAGCTGAAACAATAAAGTCAACTTCATGAAGGGGCAGAGATCTTCTTTCAGACTCCTCTCCTTAGGAAGGCCACAGGCTTTGTTTCCTGTTTCTTCTGCCCTATCACACTATCAAAAGAGGTCAACTCACTCCAGTTTAGGCAGATTACATCAGGATGAAGGCTTGCTTTAAATCTAGCCAATATTTGCATTCTCAATTTCATTTCATTTTTAGTCTCTATGTAGTTCTTACTTTCTTGCCAGCCCAATGATACATTCTGAAAAAAAAAAATTTAATACCTATTTTATTCAGGATTTTTTTCTCAGCAGGAGGGTTATCTATGATACCTCTCTAGTTTAACCATACTGCCAGAAAGGGAATTGCTGACTCTACTCTTAACATCTCTTATGTGTTTTCTCTACTACTATGTCCAAGGCTTTAAAGCACACCCTTAATATGTCTTACTTGGATTATTACAATGGGTTCCTAACTGATCTTCCACCTGGCTGCTGTCATTATGTTCCAAAATACATGTCTGACTGTATCACATCCCAGTTTAAAATTCTTTAATGACTTTCTGATACCTACAAAGTCCTCATGATATGGAAAGCCTTTGGGATCGGGTCTCAGCTTATCTCTCTGGCTTTGCCTCTCCTTTTCCCCATCCCATACAATTTAGTATAGTCAGACTGAATTACATGCTTGGAATACCCTTATCCTCCTCATCCCTCTCTTCTACTTCAGCTGGTTGATGCATGGTCAACAATCACCCTAAGTGTTACTGCGTCAACTTGTTTACTAAGCATTCTCTACACTACCTCCCAATTCCTATCCCTCTGACACTGACCCTCTGATACTACTCAGCAGTAAATGTTGGTTTACTTTCCACTTCTCCAAAAGAGAAACTTTTTATTTGATTTCATTTAATTTTTTTCCATCACCTGTACCCTCTTCCACCATCTCACCCCACCCCCACAATCACCACATCATTGTCCATGTCCATGAGTTCTAACACAGGGATTGGTTTTTGTCTTGGTATCCCCAATATCTAGCATGTATGCTTGCATGTGATCAGTGTCTAATAAACTGACTTAGAGCTACCTCATAGTATTTCAGCTCACCAAGGAAGGGCCAGGCTTCAGTCAAAACAACTCTTCTATATCCTTTGAATTTTATACTGTGTGCATATATTCATGTTTTAAATTTCATTTATAAAGCAATATGGTTATACTCTGAAAATCACAAACAGCAAATGGGTACTTAGGATAAATGGAGTTAAGATAAAATTTCCAAGAAGAGCATCACATACAAATTTTAGAAGTGCTGTATTTCAATGTAAAATGGAAATCACATGCTCCAAAACACTGTCAAGATGACACAGGAGCTATAGCTTTGTCAGATATATGACGAAGACATATCTATGATGCTAGTGAACAAAATTATTTCATGAAATATGAGTAGAAAATCATTAATATACACTATTATGATTTAATACAAAATCAATAAAAAAATTTTCAAAAAACATATCAGTGCATTTCACTTAAATCTCCAGAAAACATACATATTTGTGTTGGCCAAAAAATCTTTTCTGAGGAATTGGACAAATAAATAATTGCCTTTTATTTAGGGTTTGCCTTATATCTGGGTATACAAGTCCAGAAAAAGTCCAACCATTGTTAATATAACAAGGACAGTTTGCACAACACGGATGTAACCTGGCAGCCAAGGAGAATGGACTGGAGTACACGTGCATGAACAATGAGAACTGGGGGTAGTAGACGCTATTGAGTATGTGTACTGTGTGGCTATTGCATTCAAAATGACTGAGCAAGTAAAGTGACAAATCTGCATCCAATTTTGTGTTAAGCTTGAACATTCCTCCACGGAAACTATTTGGATGATTCAGAAGGCTGCAGCTATGGGTAACTGGTGATTGGCAGCTTCATCATGATAATGCACCCACTCATGCATCACATCTTGTGCAGAGTTTTTTGGCAAAACATCAAATCACCCAGGGGACTCAGTCTCCCCTATAGCCGAGATTTGGCACTCTATGACTTCTGGCTTTTTCCAAAACTAAAATCACCTTTGAAAGGGAAGAGATTTCAGACCATTTAGCAGATTCAGGAAAATATGACCAGCAGCTAATGGTGACTGGGAGAACTGTATGAGGTACCAAGGTGCCTACTTTCGTGTATCTTCTTCAAGAAATGCCTCTATTTTTCATATTACATGGCTGGACACTTTCTGGACAGACCTAGTATATGGTAATTTAATTTACATAGGGCCAGGATTGTTTTTTTCCTTTAAAGGGGCTACATATGGTATATTAAATTAAATTGTGGGCCAGGTCCCCAGTTGGGGGTGTGCTAGAGGCAACCAATCGATGTTTCTCTCACACATTGATGTTTTTCTCTCCCTCTCTTCCTCCCTTCCCCTCACTAAAAAAAAAGAAAGAAAGAAAGAAATGTAATCTCAAAAACAAATACAAACTTTTTGAGAGTATAAAAATTAATAAAGGGAAACCTCACTAAAATGGAATTGGGAAGCCAGAATGGGGAGCTCTCACACAGTACCACTCCATGTCAATTACAGGAAAAATTCAATTACAGACCCCAACAAAAGAAACCTTCAACAAGAAAAAATGAATTATAGGCCCAACAAGAAAAGATGTACATCGCATCTCCTACAAGAAATCAATTGTCACAGAAACTCTTCATTCAAGGAATGAAAAACCTTCATGTCCTTGAACTGTCATCTCCCTGAACTATTATTTATTGCTTTTCTCCAATGGACTTTCAAAACAACCCTCCCATCTTTCTCCTTTTTCTCTATATCTTTACTCTCCTTTGTTTGTTGGACTTGCCTGTGGCTTTTGCTATAACTTGCTTGTCCCAAATTGCAATTCTTTGCTGTTCCCAAATAAACCCGTATTTGCTGGTAAAATAACTTTTATTTTTAAGGTCAACAAAGGGAAGGAGGAGCTCACATATCACACCAACCAACTTTATGTTAGGTAATTAGATACAAACTCTTGAGAAAAAACAACAAAAATCTGATGAATAATTTCAAGATTCATATTATTATTTCTCATAAAACCTGAGGTTTTCATTGCTTCCCTAGTATTTTTACACCATGTCCAGTTATATACTGTGTGGTATTATTATACTTCTTAAATGCCAGTCTAAAAATTCAGTGTCTATTGTACTCCACCATTTTAATTTACTTACCTACCCAGAAGATTCTCAAAGTTAAAAGGTTCGTATAGGCAGACTACTCTGGTAGTTTGTTCTAGCAGAGGGATGCATACTCCAACACTGGAGCTTTCAGGATGGTGACCTATAAGAGCTTTCAAACGGGGGAAAGGGGACGATCTACCTATGAGGATTACTTGAAAGGGAAGTACATGCTAAATCCTAGCTAGACTGGAGAAGACAGTTTTAGAGAGGGGCCCAAGAAGCAAAGTACACCATTAATTTTCTTACATAAAGGCAAATTATCTAAGCCATCTGTACTTGTAAAATCAGTCATTCTTAAGTATATCACTTGCATCACCTAGTGTATCACTTTAGAAACAGAAGATAACTGAAAGATAATTAAAGGTACCAGTGGTTCTTAAGATCCAGAAGTAGAGACATTTAGTAATGTGAAGGACTATTTTTGGTGTTTCATGAATTAGGGATAGGGGTACTACTGGCATTCAGTGGAGAGAAGCTGGGGGTGCTGCATTAGTTTGAAAATTGACCCCCCTCCCCCAAAGACTACACATGCCCTCATTATAGACTTCTGGCCACCAGAGCTATGAGAGAATGTGTGTTAAGTCATGCAGTTTGTTACAGCAGCCACAGAAAACTAATATAAATGCAAAATCTTCTGCAATGGATGGAACAGTCCTACACAACAAAAAGTGTCCCTGCCAACAGATCAGTAACACACCCACTGTGCTAAACAGAGGAATATGAAGAAGTGAAGGTTAACTGAGAGGACAGAAGAAAAGGAAGTCTAAATGATATAGGGGGAAGGAACAATGATAGTTACAAGTTTCATCTATATCCTAAGAGGTAATAATAATTTCTGATGGGTCAGCTGAAAAATTTGAACTTCTCTCTTATTATATTCAGAATAAAGAACATATCTTTCTAAGGGGTGGGGGCTAATAAAATAAGTTTGCAGATTTAAACTACATGAAAACTTCCTTAAATGGGCTTATTTTGAGGTCCCAATATTGTAAGTAGCAACAGAATAGCTTAATCCAACCCCATGTTCTTAGTTTGTTCAAGCTGCTATAATAAAAATAGCATAGACTGGATAGTTCAGACATCAAACATATATTTTTCACAGTTCTGGAGGCCGGGGAGTCCAAGATAAAGGCTCCAGCAGATTTGGTGTATGGTATAGACCCTTTTCTGCTTCGCAGACAGCCATCTTCTCACTGTGTTCTCACATGGCAGGAGACACAAGAGAACTCTCTGGGTGCTCTTTTTTAAGGACACTGAATAGAGCTCATGTGACACTGAATCACCTCTCAAAGGCCCCCACACGTCCTGATACCATCACATTAGGCATTAATGTTTTTATTTTTATTTACTGATTTGAGAGAGAGAAAAGGGAGAGGGTAGAAGGGACAGAAAGAGCGAGAGAGAGAGAGACAGAGACACGGAAAGACAGAAACATCGATTTGTTGTTCCTCTTGTTTGGTTGATTCTTCTATGTCCCCTTACCGGTGATCAAACTGCAAAGATAGCCCAAAACCTGTAATAAAGTCCATGTCTCCACCACAACTGGAAGAACCAATATTTAGTAGTACCTTATGCCTAGTCTCTACACTACTTTGAGTAGCAAGAGGATAGACTCTTCACTAACTATCAAGGAACCAAATTATGGCAGTCACAGAATTGGAAAGAAGGAAGGAAGGAAGGAAAAAAAATCCTTCTACAGACCTCTCCTTGACCCAGAGGGATAGACCACTGAAATGATAGGGACACAAAGAAGTTACTTTTTTGTGTCCCTACATTTCCCCCAGAAATGATAACGCAGTAGCCTAGACTGCCCATTAAAGAAATGGGAGTGGGTGAGAGTTTTAAGAGATAAGGTGAACGTTTAACCTCCTCATCAGTCTCCCATCTTGGAGTTGTTAAGCATTCAGAACAGAAAACATTAGAAGAAAACAAAACCATATATGTAGAAAACTAAATTTATTAAGTATAAAAGGAATGAAATGATTAATTTAGGGGAATGAAGTGACTAGTTAAACAATGCTAATTTTTGTTAGACCAACAAAAGGAGCCTATAGTGAGGTAAGTAATAACATGGAGGAAAATGTATGAGCCTGGGAGTAAAGACACCAGCGTTCTAGTTCCTGTTCCACATTTAACTAGACCAGTGCAGAACAGCTATCCATTACTGGCCCATGACAAGATAAAACAGAAATTCCAGTGTAAGAATTTAGAAACTTTTACAGCAATTTGACAGAGTAACTTTATGTCTGTTGAATCTAATAATAAAAAGTTGAGGCTTGAAAGATTTATGGATGGCAAATTATCATATGAAAAAATGACCAATATCATTAATCACTAGGGAAATGCAAATTAAAACCACAATGTGCCATACCATTACACACCTATTAAAATGGCTACAAAAAATTTAAAACACCAAACAGACAATTGGAATTCTCATACATTGCTGATGGGAATACAAAACAGTAGTGACTTTGGAAAACTGGCAATTTCTTAGTTATACACCTATCACATGATCCAATAATCCCATTCATATGTATTTATCCAAAGGGAGACAAAACAGTCTTATACACTAATGTTTTTAACAGCTTTATTTATAATTCCCCAAACTGGAAATAACACAATTAGCGAATCATTTAATGAATGGATAAACAAACATGGTATACTATTCGCCAATAAAAAGAACTACTCAAACCACAACAACATGAATGAATTTCAAATACAGTATGCTAAGTGAAAGAAACCAGACTCAGAAGATTAAATACTGTGTTTCATTTACATCACATCTGGAAAAGAAAAACTATTAATAGACCAAAAGATTAGGCTACAGGTGGGGAGAGGAACTGACTACAAAGGGGTCGGAGGAATTTTTTGAGAATGATAGAACTGTTGTACATCTTGCGGTTACATGATTGTATGTGCTTATCAAAACTTTTAAGTATACACTAAAAAGAGTCGATTTTATTGTATGTACATTCTTAATTTTTAAAGATTTGGACTTATATTTACATTGTTATTTTTATTTTATTTTCAAGCAATTTGAATTGTTTTTTATGGAAGTTTTGGTATATGAAGATCGAATGTTTAAAAAATTCTTATTGATTGGTTTTTAGAAAGAGAGGAAGAGAGGAAGAGAGAAAAAGAAACACTGATTTGTTCCACTTCTTATGCATTCACTGGTTGATTACTGTATGTGCCCTGACCTGGAATCAAACCCAAAACTTTGGTGTAGCAGGATAATGCTCTAACTGACTGAGCTACCCAGATAGGGCCTTAAATTTCTTTTTAAAGGTCCTTTCGTACATATAAAGTTGAGAAGGACTAACCTAAGTCACTTTTCTTCTCTTGGCCTTTAATTTCTCATTTGATTAACTCAAAAAATGACTCATAATAGTTTCTAAGAAACCATCAAGCTCTAATCAAAAAAAAATGAAACAAAAAACACCCTCCATATATATGACTATCCAATGATTTCTGGCTTCCTAAAGTGCCTACATATTTGAGGTAGTTCCGTACTGCCAATGTTGGAAGTACCATCACACTCTCCTGGGTTTCCTCCTCCATCTTTGGTTTATCTTTGCAGTCTGTCAGATGTTAGTGTTCCTTCAGCTTTGTGTTTTGGAGCCTATTATTTTCTCATACAACACCTCCCCTGGCAAGCTACCTTCGACTTTTCTTTTTTTTTGATATATTTATTGATTATGCTATTACAGTTGTCCCATTTCCGCCCCTTCACTCAACTCCATCCTGCCCACCCCCTCCCTCCAACATTTCCCCCCTATAGTTCATGTCCATGGGTCTTACTTATAAGTTCTTTGGCTTCTACAGTTCCTACACTATTCTTACCCCCCCCCCGTCTATTTTCCACCTATCATTTATGCTACTTATTCTCTGTACCTTCCCCCCTCCCCCTCCCACTCCCCTATTGACAACCCTCCATGTGAGCTCCATTTCTGTGGTTCTGTTTCTGTTCTAGTTGTTTGCTTAGTTTTCTTTTGTTTTGGTTTTAGGTGTGGTTGTTCATAACTGTGAGTTTGCTGTCATTTTTACTGTTCATATTTTTTATCTTCTTTTTCTC